>NW_015386357.1:964394-1135378 GCF_001527695.2 Protobothrops mucrosquamatus | reverse complement strand
TGGGTTTTTTAGAAATTTTAATTATCACAACATAAAAATTTTGGTTTTAATTTGGTTTTATTCGGTGGGGTGTGTGGGTCTTTCTTTGTTTTAATAATGTTGTGAGCCGCCCTGAGTCCTTCGGGAGAAGGGCGGGATATAAATTGAAATAATAAATAAATAAATAAATAAAAAATCTCTCTTTAACCCTCTAATTAGTAATATGAAATCCCCTCTAATAAATCAGAACCCCAGTTTTCTTCAGCCTTATTCTGGCTTTCTTCCTTTGCCAACTAGCTTTCCATGTCAATGCTTTTAGATCATCAAATAGATCTCCATTATTATATATATTATTTGAAATCAGAGAGATCATTTAGTTGCCATTTTTTTGGAAGGGCTAGCCCATTTGTATTCATTAAATCGTCTCCCTATTATTTCAATTTCCCATGATTGTCCTGATATTCAATCTGTTCTTCTTTCTCAAATTTCTTCTGATTTATATAGAAAGTCTTTTCCATTTTCAGTGTTATCACTCCCTTTTCTGGATTTTCCATTAACTTTATTTGCTGGTCAATTGAGTCTTCTGTCTTAGTATTTGATTGTTTCACTTCTTCTGTTATCTTCTGCGTTGTTAGTTCTTTGGTTGTAGTCAAAATTTGGATTTGTGTATCTAACCTGGCATCTTGTTCTTTTATGTTGGGTCTTATTTTGTCACAAGCTGAAAGAATGGTTTCATGTATTGCTTTCAACATGGAAAGGATCTTTTCCTGGTCTTCATCCATATTCTCTTAATAATGTGTTAAGTTGAGGACTTTAAAATCAGATGTTAAAAATAATTTTATAACTAGGTATGGGACCTCTATTTCACATATTTATAGGTAGTCTTTATAGTTTGTCAAGTAAAATTTTATAGTCCAAGGTATTTCATCATCTCATATAATAACCAATGTTCCTCAAATAAAGAGATAGGAAAGCAATTCCCCACATATAACTCTGAAAGTCAGTAAAGGTTTACATTCATAGTTCAAACAGGCCAGTTATGCTGCCCAGACATTCTCTTTACAGCTGAGTTTCTCACAGGTGGTATCAAGGTCCAAAGAGTTTTATCTGAAGTCTGGGCTTCAAGCCAAGTCTCTTTTAGGCAATAACAAGTTGTAATACCAAACTTCGCCACAAGATGTCACCAATGCTGTTTAAAACTTTTAAAGTCCCAGTTTTTATAATAGTTTTTCAAAGTTTATTTCTTTTCTTTTTAGATAAAAATCAGCATATCCAGTAGAAGTAGGAATAAGAAAACTTTTAGGAAAACTTTTTAGTCCCCAAATTTCGAAAATATATGCATCCAATTAGATTAAAGTTGTTTTTATAATTGCTTTGTTTCCCCTGGGTAGTCAGTCGCCGCTGTTCTTAGAGGGTGACACAGGAATTCCCTTCCCTCTCTCCTCACAGGGGAAAAATACCTAGGGCAGCTTTTTCAGGAAAGCTATTTAGAGTCTTAAAGAGAAGACCAGATCTCACCCAGTTTCATCCACGTTGCTTTAAAGGTGCTTGGTAGTAATTTTGACTTCAGCTGTCAGCAGCTTAATGATGAGCCATTTCTATGGCCGGTCTTTCCCCCACCGGTTTGGAGATCTGTCCTGGATCAAACGGAAAGGCTGCCACCCTCCTGTGATCAAGCAGTGATCCCCTCCTTGCTCATCGCCCCTACAGGGCGACTTTCGACCCTTTCCAGGGTCCCCCAGTGGGATGAAATCGGACACTGAAGTTCGCCTCCATGCGTCTGGAGGCACTGATGGCAAACCGGAAGTCAACTTGATTTTATTTCTTGAAGAGGGAAAAGAGAGAAGCTTGAACAGGTTTTCAAGATTTTATATCCTACTATAATGCAACAATACTGTAACATCCTTGCAATGACTTTCTTGTGACATGCCCTACCTTGAAGAGTTGATAGATCAAATTGGGCCCAACTCTGGTAATTATGTAGCCAAATGCCTGTCATCTTGATCTATCTCGGGAGTTCTTGGCCTCCATGACGACCATGGACTTGACCCAATTAGTTCATGCACCCACTCACACGGGAGGACATACACTGGATCTAATTTTTGTCTCTGGCCAGTGGCAGAATGATCTGGAAATGGGGGAGATAATTATAGAGCCTTTGTCATGGTCAGATCACGCACTCCTTAGGATGGACTTCCGGACCGCTTCNGAGCTTGGGCCATATCCTGAGGAGCTGGGTCACGACTCGGCGGATGAACATCAGCACATGTTCAAAAATGAGTTTCATTCATAATTGGCACATTTATCATATTGTTTTCAGTAGGGGTAATTCCATTGAATTAAGTAAATAGAATTATATTCACAGCTAAAGTTTTAATGATGATTGCGAACAAAGTATTGATTGCTTTCAGTGTTGCCACAATTGCTTGGTGTTCATAATTTAGTTACATCTTTTAGTTTTTAAGTTTAAAACTGGTTTGCAGACTGATACCATCAGCTTTTTCAGTAATAATTATGTCATGAGAAAAGGAAGTGTGATGGAAGACACTTTCACTTCATTTTCATTCCTTCAGCTTTAAAAAGAATTTTGAAGCCAACTAGTGATCACTTTTACTTCTGCTGATTTTCAAATACCGAGAACACCAAATTATTGCTGACCAAAAAAAGACATTCTCAGCTGATATAATCTCCCATCCACAGTTTTGCTTTTTGGTTCAGGAAACAGAATGTTTGCTGTGAAGTAGAGTTGCAAAGCAACAAAGTCACAATCCTTGTGCAATTAAACAGCTGAGAAATTATGATGTAAACTTTCTGATGCTACAATAGTAGAACCCAGTGGAAAGGAAGAAGAGATCAGCTTGAGTGCTGGAGGCGGTGAAATAAGAATTCCTATCAGTGAGAAAACTTCCCCTCCAAAAAAGTTTTGGAGGACTTCAGTGTTTCAAATGGAATCAGCTGAATAGAATAATAGAATAGAATAGAATAGAATAGAATAGAATAGAATAGAATAGAATAGAATAACAGAGTTGGAAGGGACTTTGGAGGTCCTAGTCCAACCTCCTGCTCAGACAGGAAACTCTATACCCGTGGTGGCGAACCTATGGCATACGTGCCACAGGCGGCACGCAGAGCCCTCTCTGTGAGCATGTGTGCTGTCGCCCCAGCCCTAGGCCTTCAGTCCCGTCCATGAGCAACCTGCACCAAAATCTGCCCGGACAAGTGGCTTTTTAAGCTGGGTTTTATAAAACCTTTTTGCTTTAGGCCTCTGCCGCCGTGTGCAAAAAAAAAAAAAGTTCAATCAATCAATTTCAACTTCTCGTGGGAAAAAAAAATTTCACAAAATTGGAACTGATTGATTGAACTTTATTTCTAGACCCACACAGCGGCATAGGAAGTGATGTGTCGGAGCTGGAAAGAAGGTGCCGTGTGGGGGTGGGGGAGCAGTGGCAGGGGGCTCCGTGCGGAGGGGTGGAGTGGAGCAGCAGGAGCAAGGTGTTGAGGTGGGAGCCGGCAGGCCGACCAAAGCAGAAGGTGGAGCACCGGAGGCTCGGGGAGGGAGGGTGCTGAAGTAGGCAGTCAGACCATTGGCAAGAGCAATGCGGTTGAGGGGAAAGCAGCCTCAGAACAAGCAGGGCAGGTAAGGAAAGAAATCCTCGCTCCCCCCAGAAATTGCCTTTCTTTCCTTACCTGACTCCCAGCCCTGTGCTGTTTCTCCTTCTCCGCCGCTGCGTGCAAGGAAACGAAGGGTTTTTTGGGGAAAAAAGGTCAATCAATCCATTCCAATTTTGCGATCTTTCACGAGGTGACAAAATCAAAATATGTAGCTAAAAAAACCTGCAACAAAACAAAATAAAACAAAATAAAAAACAGAGAAAAAAAATATATAAAACCCCATGACTGCAAATACCAAACTATTCAAGTCTCAAAATTGTATAATTTTACATTCTGAAGTTATTAATTTTATATGAATATACTGTTAATTTTTTAAAAAGTTATTTGAAACTAATAGACTGTATGGAATAATATTTTCTGATCTTGCCTCTCCTTGGATAAAAGCCAACGGCAGAAGTTGACAAATAAAACTACATTGACTTTTACAGTCAGTACACGAATATCAGTCCAAGAATATATAATTACCTTTGTTCAGCATTCTTTGTATAATAAATTCTAGTTCTTCATAACTGACAGATTCCAGATATCTGGACTGTAACTTAAGAACAAATTAATTCTTTTGACTTGTAACTGCCTTCAGGGTCTTTCTTTTTAAGCATAAAGCATATTATTTAATATTTATTGATATTAATCTGTAAAGAAAATATACTGTACCTGTAACATATGTTTGTGTATCTCTCTCTCTCTCCCTCTCTCTCTCTCTCTCTCTCTCTCTGTGTATACACACATTACAGTGAAATGTATATTTGTGCATATTTATTTATTTATTTGATTTTTATCCAGCCTTTATTACGTGATTCTGAAGTAATGCAAAGATCCTAATGGGAAGAGCCCTTAATTAAAAGTACAATGTTGAGCTGTGAGCAGTGAATGTCTTCATACTACATTTTATGAGAAGACCAAAATTTTAATTCCCCTTTCAAAGAAATTTTTGGGTTTAGTGCTCTGGGAAACAAGGGAATAGCCATCTTACTCAAACCACAGTCAGCACCTGCAAAAGATCACTGAGTGTGCATACTTCCTTTTTCAGCATCTTCATAAGAACATTATTTCTAACATTCAAATAATCCTTGTCATCCTTCTCTGACCTTTTAAAAAGTTTTTTAGAGTACTTAAATGAAGATTTTTTCCCCCCATCTGATTCATTAATAAAAACATTGAAGAGTTGTTTGATCTTTAGGATTGAACCATAAGACATTCCATTTGAAACCTTACTCATTTGATGAGGAACCACTGCAACTACCTATCCATTTAATTACAATATTATCCAGTCTACACTTAACTAACTGGCTCATCAAAGTGCATAGAATATTTTTTCAATAGCTTTGCAGAAATGAAATGTATTAGATGTACGGCATTATCACAATTTATGAAGGAAATGACTCAATCTAAAAAATGAGATTAATGTGGCAAGATTTGTTCTTGATATACCGTTCTGACTTTTATTTATTAGATTATTATCCTGCCTTTAAAGTAACTCAAGGCAGTGAAAACACACAATTACTCCTTCATTCTATTTTCTCCACAATAATAATGCTCTGAATGGGTTGGGCTGAGAGAGAGTGACTGGCCCAAAGTCACCCAGCCAGCTTTCATGCCTAAGGTGGGACTAGAACTCATAGTCTCCTGGTTTTTAGGCCAGCACCTTCACCAGATCTTCTCAGTTAACAGTCAAGCTAAGTAATCTTTACTTCTTCAAATCTTCCTCTTTGCCTCTTTTTGAACATATGGACATTTGCCTTCCAATAACCTGCCTTACCCCAAAAATAAATTTGTAACGATTGGATTGGACTATCAGCAAAATGGCATATTTACAGGAACAATAGAAAAGCCAATATTAAATATTAAAACATAAAAAACAGTGGTCACAAAATTCAAACAAATATGCAATATTTGCTTATAGTTATATTAACCACAGCTAACGTTATCCAGCTGATGCTGTTGCATGGAACTTAGGCTTCATTATTAGCATTCTAATAATGGCAATATTAGCATTTTAGCACTCTTTATTATTGCACTGAAAAGACTTTTAGGTAGGATTCCCCCCCCCCAAATGTTTAAATCTATTGATTAAAGATAAATCTCTTTGCAGATAGAATTTTATCAATTGAATTCCAGTACAGTAAAAAAAAATGTATTGTGTTGTATGAGAATGGATGTACCCTGAGTAAGGATACATTTGGACACAGAAATAACTTCATCATCTTGTCTTCTAGAGTACAAATGATCTTTAAAGATGTATATTTCTATAATAAACTTTATCCAAATAGCAGTTTAAGTGTACATACCCAGTAGAATTTAGGCCTGTTTTTCTTATTTTTGCTGCTTTCCATAAAAAAGTGATTTTGAAGCTCACAAAATATTCAAGAACAAGAGGCCTTCTGGCATACCCAAAGATATTAATATTCAACCAATGGGCAGGAAAACAGCCCACCCTTGGGGCTCATGGACCTTCTGAGCAGTTGTTTGGATCTCACAGATTTTCACACAACTTAATTCCTGGGACTTTGCCAAGTTCACTGAACTCTGTTTGTGTCTTGGGTTTTAAAAATAACTAAAAAGAAGAATAATTTCTGGGAAGAGAGCCAACTATCCATCTGCAGCAATGTTTTGAAATAGAATAGCTTGCAATCACATTTGAGACCATACCTGTAACAAACAAACAAGAGATAGAACATCGATAAAGAATCAAACTAGAACCTTTGGTCTCTGAACAACAATTTCCAAATATTTAGACTTTGAAAAACATTTCCAGTGTTAATTTGCTAAACTGAGCAAAACCTTATTTAGCCCCAGAACTTAAAATCCTGTATATTTCTCAGGGATCTTCTCAAACAATGGATCTCAGGGACCTCTCAAACAAATCTCAGGGATCTTCTCATACAAGAACCCACAACTCTGGGGAGCTTGTTTACCTTTGTCATTTTGTGAGAATCTTGCTATATTCTCAAACAAACTCTGTGCTTTATCTGCCCATTTTGTAAACAAAACTTATAAAACCCATTTAGAGCCCAAAGACAGCATATCAACAAAGGGCAGTACATTCTAATGTTATCACAAATAGAAAACCAGGGCTCTAAAGAACAGGTTCTAGATGTAAGGCTCCAAAGATACATGGCAGCAATACAGGTTTCTCATTCTTGATGCAAATTTGCTTTTATGTGGTTGATCATTTTCATCCAAGAATTTCGTTTATAAGGGGGAAAATGCTATCATGCAATTTGTGCCAGCATAGTCAATATATGGAAACCTGCCAAGACTTGTTCCTTCCAAAATCCCTTTCTGCCCTCACTCACATATTTACCATCATAGGGTGTGGTTGTTCCAATTGTGCATATTGCCTTTCAGTTATTTTTGCACCTGCAACAGTTGTTATTGTTGTTAATATGGTATCAAAGATACTGGCCATCAGTATCTTGTTCAACCCCATTGCCTAAAATGAGAAGGAAAAGGACATAACACCATAAACAAAACTGGACATCTTACATCAAGCCAAAAATGTTGAAGGATCCTTAACTATGGAAGTAACTTTTATCCTGGGGGAATATACTTAGTGCAACATAATGAAGAATGCTAATAAAATGTGTAGGGATAGCTCTTTGTCTGCAGTGATAACTACATGCATTAGTAATCTAGCTGTAGATAATATGGAGGTATTTGCTGTACATAGAACAAAAGACAAGAAGAAAACATGTTTGAGTAACCTAGTGCTTAAGAATTAATGCTCTAAATATTTATGAGTGCATTTGGCTTGCAACATTAGACACAATACTCAGCAACCCTTTTTTTTCCTGATTAGTTCAGTGTATTGCTTTTTGCAATTCATTTGGGGAATGTAACACTAGCATAAAGTGAGAGAAGCCTGTTTCTATGCTGAGACTAGAATCTAAGAGTTGGAGGAGCCATTCAGGTCATCTCTAGGCCAATCCCCCCCCTTTTTTTGTTTTTGCTCTGGGTCAATTTTCTCAAACATTAGTTTTACTCCTAGATCAGTGGTTCTCAACCTGTGGGTCGGGACCCCATTTGGAATCGATCGACCATTTCACGGGGGTCGCCAAGCAAGGCTGTCCGCCATTTTTTTTGTCCGCCATTTTTTTCCCCTTTTCCGGCGGGTGCCTTATCTCCCTTGGGCTGGGCCAGCTGGTGGTCGGCCTGCTCCGTCTCTGCCGCTTGCCAGCTACGCCTCGGCCGGCGCAGGGGGCAGAACCACGCATGCACAGCGCTCCCGGGCAGGGAAAGTCCTCGACTTACGACCGGTTGGGTAGTCCTCGACTTACGACCGGTTTAGTCCTTGACTTACGACCGGTTTAGTCCTCGACTTACGACCGGTTGGGGTCGCGGCATTAAAAAGGTTGAGAACCACTGTCCTAGATTGTAGAGTTTTCAAAGCAGTTTTAGTGTGTTTGTCTGCAAGTCATTTACTCAGATATTAACTTCTTTTCACTGTTCAATGTATGCTTTGTGACTCACTCATATAACAGCAAGCAATTATTGACAGGGCAGTGGGCATTTCCTTTTAGAATGTAAACAAGCTATTTTCTCTATACTGAACAAATGGAAGTATACTTTACACAATATACTGAATAAATATACCAATAACATTTTTATTAGGGCCATACAATTATTTTATATATAAAATGAAATTTTAAGGAAACTAATAAAACTTTATTAAGGTTTGTTCTTTTACACTGGTACCTACATGTTACCAAATAAACAAAAAAGAGAGATAATGTTATTATCTATCAATTTCTTAATCTTTATTCAAGTATTAACTTGCTGTATAAATCAAGCACCAACAGACCAGGAGAGTTTGACAAGTTTTTCCATGCAGTGTGAGAGGACAGTCACTAATCTTTTTATTCTAGATTTCTTAGACAAATAGTCTAAGGCATAGCATTTGTAGAATGGTAGGTATTAATCAGTTGTATCGAAAAGTAGCTTTGCTTGAATAAAAATATTCCTTGCTATACAAGTTCAGATAACTAATTTTCATTTATAATCTTAGGCCCTTATAACTCCATTACCCACAGTGTCACTCTTAATAATTGTCTTACAGAATACCGAATAATAGAGCTGGAAGGCAACTTGGCGGTCTTCTAGTCCAATGCCCTGCTGAAGCAGGAAACCCTACACCATTCCAGACAAATAACTGTCTGATATCTTCTTAATAGCCTCCAATGATAGCATACCCACAACTTATGGAGGCAAACCATTGCACTGTTTAATTGTTCTCACTGTCAGGAAATTTCTCTTTAGTTCTAGATTGGATCTCCCCTTGGAAGATTTGATAGAAGGGACTTGGTCTTGATTATAGCAATACTTTTTACACAGAGCTACTCTTGAAAGGAAGTTCTTTAACATAATAGCATAAGTCTGCAACAAGCAATAGATTCTGTTGAGCTGAGTTATCCTTTCGGTGACTATATGAATTGGCAGCAATAAAATGATTTACCTTTGCGTTTTCCCAAGACTTTTTGTTTTTATTCTCCACTTTTGCCAGTGGGGTGTATTTTTTGATGTTCTCTTATCCAAGATCCAGTGGAGCACTTGGGGGTGACTTGAGCCCCTACTAATTCCACTAGGAATCTCCTGTTCTCTAGCCAGAACATCCTCAATTGTACTTTTAATCCATTTGTTCTGGTCTTGCCCTCTACAACAATAGAGAAGAGGTCTATTCCTATGCATAGAGAATACAGGCAGTTGTTGGCTTATGATCATTTGTTCAGTGACCATTCAGGGTTACGAACAAGGGGACTTATGACTGGTCCTTGGAGTTCCAGCCCTTGCAGGCCTCAGTGGTCACGTGATCAGATGTTCCCTACCCACTTCCTACAAACAAACGGGGAAGCTGGTAGGAAGTTGTAAGTTGTGATCATGTGAGGTCTTTTCTTAACAATGGCAAGTGGGACTGTCAGAACTGCTGTTGCTAAGTGGCAGTCGTGTGATATTGGGCTTTACGATCATGTTGCTTTCCTATGGAAATTCTGGTCCCAATTGCTGCCATAAGCTGAGGACTACCTGAAACCCCTTCTCTTTAATTTTTCCACGTACAGTCTCTAAAAATGATGGCACTTTCCTTGAGCCCAACCAAACTAAATGTTTGCCTCACTTGGATCAAATGGAATCTTCAAGGCAAGAACTTATGGTGACAATGTATTCAGAGCCTTTTGTGAGTTTACTGTCAACAAAACCTTCAACTGTTTTCTGGAATAGCATCAATTATTAATTAGTAAATTACACAATGTCTCCTTACATATATGGTAAGTATTTGGTCAGGGTTTTTTTCCCCCTTGGTTTAGCTTTAGTATAATTTGGATAAGCAAGGATGATATATTTATTTTGTGTGCATTTTTCCTTTGAGCTTTTAAAATATTATAAAATAAATAACATGTTGTGATGGAAACCTGTTGTTTAAAATTGTTATTCACAAAAATTAATTAACATGTTCTCGACAAGGAGCCATTGGTTAAGTTCTGGACCAATAAAGCCTGACCACTCCTTTTGAGGATCAGTGTGTAAGTGTCAATTCCTCACCTGAAATAAGCAGGTGGTTTTTTTTCTTTGTTTTGGTGCTACTTTAGTTGGAGAGATTGTTTTATTTAAAAAAAAAGGATCTGAAAACAAGCAGGTGTGAGTCAAGTCCAGAGGACAGCAGGATGCAGGAAAGAGAAACCTCCAACCCAAAGGCAGTAAGCTCAACAGTAATATTCAGACAGCAGGGGAAAAAATTCAATTCTTGGAACTGCAAGACAACTGAGTGGCAGAGCTGGGAGGGAAAGGGGACAAGAAAGGAAGGAAAAATAGCCTGAGCAGAGTCCACAAACGGAAGCAAGCTGCACACCAAACCAAGCACATTACCTGCAGCAGCCCAGGTGCAGAGCTCCACAAACCACTTTGGCTTTTGGTCACCAGCCAAGTATTCCCTTCATCAACATTCATCCCATAAGTCAGTGATGGCGAACCTTTTAGAGACTGAGTGCCCAAACTGCAACCCAAAACCCACTTATGCATCTCGAGTGCCGGGTGGGCGTGGCCCATTGGGTGGGCGTGGCTGCAGTGGTAACGGCAGACTGGGTGGGACTAAAAAGTTCAATCAATCAATTCCAACTTTGCAAGAACTTTTTTTTCCCCGCAAGATGTTGAAATTGATTGATTGAACCTTTTATATTTTTTTTGCACATGGTGGCGGAGGCCTAAAGCGAAAAGGTTTTATAAAACCCAGCTGAAGGCCTAGGACTGGGGCGACGACATGCGTGCCCTCAGAGAGGGCTCTGAGTGCCGCCTCTGGCACCCGTGCCATAGGTTCGCCACCAGTGCCATAAGTCCTTCCCTGTGGCTGTATTTTTTTTCCTCCTGTATCAATGAAAGAGTGAGCTCAAATATTTTGGGCATGGGTGGGTTTCCCCCCCCACCTTCTCAGCCCTGGGATTCCTTGGAGGGGTGCCACCCAAGAGGCCCAGTTCAGACAGATGTTGCCCAGGGGCTGCCCCAAGCCTAACTCTTCCAGTGGTTCCCCCCCTCCCGCCCCCCCCAAAAGGAATTCACCTGAATCTTCAGGTACGGTTACAAACGCAACGCGCTCCACTATTGCACTCGGGCTGGGCAGAAGACCCGAGCGATCATTTTAAAAACGCTCAGTTTAAGCCGCCGTTTCGTTTTTGCTCTTTTGCTGTCGGTGCGAACTAAAAAGGCAACCAACCGTCCTCGAGCATCCGGTTTCCCACGGTGTTACCTTCAGAAAAATCTGCAAAAGGGACGAGGGGACGAGGAGAGCGTGTTGCCGATAACCTGAGAACGGAGGGAGGGAGGGACCAGGGGTTCAAGCCCGTTAACCGGGCTCAATGCCTCGGAGCCCCGCGCTGCTCTCTTTCAGCACCTTCGGAGAGCTTTGGCGCCTTTTTCCCCCCCCCCCTTAATTGCTTCTCTGGCACGCCTCGCTCAGCGCTGCCGCGGCACGTTCGGGGATGGCTTTGAGCCCGCTTCTCCTCCGCCCCCTCCCCAAGCCGCTCATCCGCCAATCAGCGCCGGGTCGCCGAAGCTTCATTCTGTTCGGTGCGCTTCTTCTTTGCGTCCAGGATGACCAGCGAGCGGGAGCGCGGGCAGGTGCAGGGCAGGTGAGTCTGGCGTGGATCGAGCCGGGGGCAAACGGACGCGCAGGGCAAGACCTGGCACCGCCGCGAGGGGAACCGAGTTGCCTCTGCGCCCGGAGGGCTCGCCTCTCTCTCTCCCTGCAATTTTTCAAAGGGTCGCCCGAGAGAGCCAAGACGCGTGCAGGGCGAGCGCGCGCGGGGCTCCCTTTCCTGGCATCCGTTCCCAGCGCCCGGGAGCCGCTTGGCAGCCCGCTCCGCTCGGCGCTGCAACAAAGGAAGGGCGCCATTGCACAAGGCAGGAGAGCTGGGCGGGGGGGGGGGAGGGAGAGAGAAGGCAGGTATTAGGAAAATGAAATAGGCGGGAAACTTTCGTGGCGGCCGGCCAGTCCCCCCCCGCGGCGCAAGGAAGAGGGCCGCGAGAGACGTTTAGGCCGGGTGAAAGGCAGGCGTTGCTCGCAGAATAAAAGCCAAAACAATCGCCAGCCCCTCCATCCGAGAGAATGGTGCGCGTGCGTGCGGGTGTGTTGACGGGCGGAGCGGAGGAAACGCCTCTCTCCAGCTTGGCGTCCGTTTTCTCGGACACGTGGGAACGCTCCCTCCCGTTCTCGACCCCGAGTCCCTTCTTTTTTGGGGGGGGATCGGGGAGGGAAAGGGCCCGTCGTGGGGTTGATTTTTGTTCTATGCGGGCAAGAGACGAATCGCTCGCTCCTTCGTTTATTTAATTTGTTTGTCGCTCATCTCGCTGGGAGGCGATTCTGGGCGCTTTGCAACTTACTACAGTGTATTGTTTTTCAACAATTTAAGTGTCGAAAGGAAACTCCCCCTTCTCTTCTTCGAAGATTCACAGCCGCGCATCCATGTAATTTCCTGGACGGCAAAATTGTAATTAGGCCATTGCTTTCTTCTTGGATTTTATTTTATTTTTTTATTTATTTCCCTGCTTTAATCTGCAGTCTCGCCCGGTGATTTCCCAGCGATTTTCTGTGCAGATTCGACTCTTCTTGGTTTTGGACAGCAGCCAGATATTCCCTTAATCGACATCTTTCCTTATTACTGTATTGTTTTTGTTTTTTTTCCTCCTGCGTGAGTGAAAGCCTGAGCTCAAATGCAGTTTCCTGACTTGACATCCAGATAGGATTTTTAGCATGGGTCATTTCACCCAGATTATGGCTTTTAAAAAAAAACTCGGATGATGTTTATAAGGGTTGCTAACAGAGTTTATGGGAAGCATTTAAAGAATTTGAATATTCCAGCTATGTTCATTTAACTTGGGATCCATATTTCGAGATTAATTTTTATATATCATTGTAACTTCCTTTAGGAAAATTGTTTGCAAACATCAAATACATCCCTTAAGATGCACAGATTTTAGCAACAATGTTTGCTTTTCAACTTTTACAATAATATCTGAAATCAAATTGGTCTTCTTGAACATCATCCTGTTTCTTTAGCCGTTCAAACCAATATTAGAGATCAGAAGGAAATCAGATCAAATCTTAGTGTAACCATTTCCCATTTCCCATTTTCCACTTCAACTTCCTCTTAAAGGATACACACACACACACACAAAATAAATAAACCCAGAGATGAGAGAGGAGAGAAAATGGAAGAAAATTGTAGTTTTTGCAAAATGCATTTATAAAATAGGAAAAGAACCTTCAAGCTAATACTGTATACTAATTCATGAAAAGCCTAATGTATTTTGATAAAATTACATGTAGCAGGAAAATCTATATACAAAGCTAGAAATGTACATTATGTACAAATGCAACAAATAAATTTCATTACATTATCTAGTTTTGTCTTTTTTCCTTAAAAGTGTTTTTGATAGCTAGTCAGGTTCCTCTTCCCTCCCTTCTCATCTAAGTTATTACTAATTTCTAAACTTTCTTTGACATTCTGTACTGTTAAGGCAAATACAGCGAAGCATAACATATCTTAGCACAGTGGTGGCGAACCTATGGCATGGGTGCCAGAGGCGGCACTCAGAGCCCTCTCTGTGGGCACGCGCGCCGTCGCCCAGTCCTATGCCCTCAGCTGGGTTTTATAAAACCTTTTCACTTTAGGCCTCCAGCGCCGTGTACACAAAAAAAGGTTCAATCAATCAGTCAATTTCAACTTCTTGTGGGAAAAAAAAAGATCTTGCAAAGTTGGAATTGATTGATTGAACTTTTTAGTCCCACCCAGTCTGCTGTTACCACCACAGCCACACCCACCCAATGGGCCACACCCACCCAATTGGCCACACCTAGCCAATGGGCCACGCCCACCCGGCACTCGACGATGCATAAGTGGGTCTTGGGTTGCAGTTTGGGCACTCGGTCTCTAAAAGGTTCGCCATCACTGTCTTAGCAGATGCCAAACACTTATGAGAAAGATAAAAGGATGCCTGGTCTATGCTCATTAACAATCAAGGCTGACTGAATTTCCACACCTTTATGATTTCCTTGCCACATTTCTCTCCCACAATGAAGTATATGTAGATTCTCCAGTCGTACCTATGAAAAGAGCCAAGAATCTTAGTAATGCTTAAATGTTGAACTGGCACAAGGGAAACCCAGATTCAGATCTGTCCTTGGCCACAGAAGCTCACTGAAGGACTTTACATACTTACTCAATCCAAACTTCCCACAAAATTAATGTTGAGAAAATAATATTTTGAGGAAAGGGATTCTGTGGTACGCCTAAAGGAAAAGCAGAATAGAAATTAAAAAAAAGATACAAAAAATTCCGGTGGAATTAGATTTAATTCATTAAAATTTCCAGAGAAGATTCTTTCAGACACACCAAGAGGACTAGACTTCAGTAGATTTTATGCAGTATAAAGATGAAGAACAATAAACTGAGCTGAAAAGTAATGCTAAGAATGATTGAATGAATTGTGGTTGGGCTCCCTGAACAGGCCATGATTACAAACCACAATGGTAGGCTTACTGATCATGCTATATCAAAATCAAACAAACCCCCTTTTAGCTTGGGACAATAGGTATACTGTGCTGTATTCTACATTCCATGAACATGATTGTAGTTCTTCAGTCAAAGTTAGGACTATGCTAGTGAAAACAAATGTGAATATAGATCTTTGTGATGGCTTCATTACCACTTGTATTTATCCATCTCTCAAGGCCAGTTCACATGTTCACAGATGGACTTTAGGTTTGAGCAGTTATATGCTGGAGCACTGCAAGCCCGTTTCCCAGTGCCCATAGCCATGTGGACATCCAATATATATGCTCTTTTTCCCTCAAAGAAAGGAGGCAAAGATGAAATCAATGCACAAGTAGTCCTCAACTTACGACCACTACTGGGACCAGAATTTCTGTTGTTAAGCAAGGCAGTTGTTAACCTGATTTTACCATCTTTTTGCATGGTTGTTACTGGATCACTGGAGTTGTTAAGCGAGTCACACTGTTGTTAAGCGAATCTGGCTTCCTGCATTGACTTTGCATTGTCAGACGCTTGCCAGGAAGGTCACAAATAGCAATCACATGACCCTGGAAGGCTGCAACGATTGTAAATATATGTCAGTTGCCAAGCACCCAAATTTTGAACATGTGACATTGGAGATGTTGTGACAGTAGTAAGTTCGAGGACAGGTTGTAAGTAACTTTTTCCAGTGCTGTTGTAATTTTGAATGGTTGTAATTTGAGGAGCACCTGTGCTAAAATATTATTTGCATTAAACATTGGTATGCCATAGCACAAATCTTGTGTTAGCTCAGAAGAGTCTGCAATGGGTAGACGAAATCAATAAGATGGCAGAAGTAGCATTATGAGTAAAACCTGCTCCTCTTTTCTAAGAGCATATATAAAAGGGGAAAACATTTGATCATAACCTCATAGACATATTTGCAGATGTTGTCTCTCTCCATGGATTCCTGTGTTGTGTGAATTAGGTAGCCAGATTTCTTTAAAAGATCTGCTTTTTACATTTAATTGTTATTGTTATTCTCGGTTGAAAACTGAGTATCTCTGGCTTTTTTTTTTTTCCAAAAGCTTAATAATATAAAATTAAGGCCTTTATTTTGCAACCTGGTCAACCCCTTCTGTGCACTGTTTGTCATTGTCTGTGCAATTCTTATTCTTATGAAACATGTCTATTATAAAATATTGGTGTACCCAGACATGGACATAATTTGATATTAATACTCAAATACTGATATCCCACAATAGGCCTGTTTTCTAATTTTTTGATAGAAATATTTAACATAATGAAATCCTTTGCTTTTTGCTCTGCAGAAATTCATTTTTATGTACGTTTTCACTTATTTGCCTCCAGTTTTGGCAAAAATGTAAATTCTTTAAAATACAAGTAGTTTTCTTATTGTTTTGGCACATAAATGAATTGGTTATTCAATAGGTTTGGAAAAGAAATAAATAGTACATCCCTTGTAACTTGAGAAAACAATAGAGTAATGTGCAAATTCAGGAAATATTTTCCAGTAGAACAATCTGCAAGCGTAAAGCAACATGAAAATATGAAGTAGATTGTGTTTTATATATTTATTTTATCATACTGACCTTGTTGCCACATGCCAGATTACTTTTCTAATCCAGTTTTTTTCATTGATGGCAACAAAGCTCTAGAATGATATTAAATAGTTAATTAAATAGTTTCCTGTGCAATCCTGTGATCTCATTAGAAGGTCCTACATCTACAGCTCTCTCCTGTGTGGTTGTATGTTTGTGTAGGTTTCAACTAAAATTCTGAGTAAACTTGAGAAGATTAGAGTGTAAACCAAGAAGGTACAGTATGGAGCATTGCATTGCATTGCATTGTTTGTTTGTTTGTATTCCACCTTTATTATTTTTACAAATAACTCTAAAGTAGCAACAATATCCTTTCTCTTCCTATTTTCCCCACAACAACCACCTTGTGAGTTGAGTTGGGCTGAGAGAGAGAGTGATTAGCCCCCAAATCACCCAGCTGGCTTTCATGGCTAAGGCAGGAGTTGAAATAATAAAAATAACAACCTAAATTAAATCTAGATATACAATAATCAAAACAGAATAAATGACATGGTTATAAAAATACTTTAGAAAATGAGGTCATAAGTTGGAGTATATATTTTGCAAAGTTTTTGTACGTTTCTTAAAATTAATTTCTTTAATAAAATGCAAGCAATATCAATGCTGAATTTATATAACAGTACTGTTGTTGAATATTTTATTCTCTGCAGCTTGTTATCTCATAGAAACAGTTAGACAGTTAACAGAATGCAAAGGGAAATAAAGTATATAAATCTTCTCTTATCTTTCTAGTTTGCACAGTCCTACTCACACAACATTTGTGTGGATTCTGACCATCATGTCAACATAGCTGATAGTCAAGTTTTTATAAGTCTCCTGTATTAACTTCCTTTTAAAAACATGCTGAGACCCAGTATGATACCATTATTGAGTTGTTTGCTGAAGTAGAAAGGGTAAATGCTGTATTTCAAGTTTTTTTTTTAATTCTTGGGACCAATAGTCTAACAATATTGATATTGTTTCCTTGTTTAATGGAAATATACAACTGATCAGTTGGAAATGTAAAGCATGAACTGAACTGGAAGATGGAATTGATTTTCCAGTGTGGCTTTATTTAGCCATTTATACATGGCTAACTGTATACATTTAAACATCTCCCCAAAAGAGGAATGTGTAATAAAAAAGAGGGCACATTGGCATTCAGTTTGCATACATATCGGACATTTTAAAAAGAATTATATAAATTTAATAGCAACATCATATCAGACAAGGTTTTCTATCTTTATAAAGTAAATTTATGACTAGATGCCCTGTGTATTTGCTTTGCCTGTTTTGTTTTGTTTTGTTGGCTTTTTTTTTCAGATGCAAAGTGGTGATGGTCCTTGTGGCACATTCTTAGGTTTTTTTTTAATAGGAAAAGTCTTCAAATGGAACACTTTGCAAAAAGAAGAGTCTAACATAGAATTACTTGACACAATCTCTGCTACAGTAATAATTCTGCCTTGAATTATTCCAGATGGTATATAAAAGTATGTGCTATGAAACATTTGAGATGTGCCCAAACTGAACAATCAGCTTTAACCAATCAGCTTTAGACAAAGCTTTCTATTGAATCCTTGGTCTAGAAATTCTGGCACAGAGCTTAGGTTGTTGATTAAAGACCCTATAGAATTTTTACTAAACAAATATCTCATTCATAGGTTTATAAAGCAAATGTACAATGTCTACAATGGTATGGTTTTATATCATAACCAACAAAGAAATGGTTCAAATGTATGACTGAATACACCCATTTTTCTTATTAAGATGCATTTAATACTATTTAATGCTACAAAGAATCTCATCTACTTAAATATTAATTTGATTTTTTTCAGTGAATCTGATGGTACTTCTGAGGATGACAAAGGTAATTTTTCAAAAATCTATAATTCTCTTCAGTGTATCTTTTATTAGTAAAGGTAAATTAATTAAATATAATTATTTATTTCTTTCCTGAGAAGCTGAGGATGAAGAGAAAAAGGGAAAGAGGGTGTCAGAAAAAGAGATATATCCAAACAAAATAGATTGCTGAAAACAAAGAAAATTTAGGGTTTCAGAAAGAAAGAAAATAGAGCCTCCACTGATCTTTGCTTCTTGCTTTCATCATGCTTACTCATTATGCCTTCACTGTCATAGAAGGAAGCAGATTATTCCTATATAATAGGGACCTTGCTAGGCCCTCCTGTGTAGCCATTTTGATAATTTCTGGATAATTTCCTCATGATTTAAAGAGGCTATGGAGAGATGGCATTTTGTACCATCCTTGATAAGGCATCAGTGTTGTTGCTATTGAAGTCCTGAATTTGATTTAGTTTATTTTCACCTCTAAGAACTCCCTTTGACTGCAGAATCCAGGTCGGTCATTGAGATCAGAGCTTTCGTCCTCCAAGCTTTTGGGCTCGTGCTGAAGCCCATCCTCAAGGAACTACTTTCTACCAGAATGTGTGATTTTGGCATTTCTATGCATAGTATTTATGTGGTGCCTAGTTTGTGTGGCTTTTTATTTGTTGATTGGAGTGTTTGTGGCCGGCTATTAAGTTGTTGGCTTAATAGGCACCACATAAATACTATGCTTATAATAGCCCAAAGCACACATTCTGATAGAGAGAAGTTCCCTGTGGATGGGCTCCAGCATGTGTCCAAAAGCTTGGAAGACTAAACCCCTTGGCCCCGTGAACGACCCAGATTGAATCCTGCAACATTATCCTGGAACACATATATTTGCCTTTGATTTGTCCAAGATCTAGAAACATCTAGAAGCAGTAGTTTCTCTATGGTGTTCTTTGTGCTCTGTGAACTTGGTTGTCTACTTCACACAATAACCAAGCTTACAGAGCACCAAAACTTCTACAGCTCAACCTTAAACTGCATATATTCTCTTCTATTGGAGTAAGTTTTTCACTAGATCTATGCATGGCACATCAAGTTGGAGATATGCAAAGTAAATGATTTGCATTCCCAAACTTTTATCAGCAGCTCTTCCTAAAGAAATGCTACCTGTACTTAGCAGTCACTGATTACGCTGACTGCTTCATTCTGCATAATGATAGGGCTTCCCTTGGTTCATAATGTACTGACCTCTAGGAGAGGAAGTAAGATATTTTTATTGATTGCTCTTCCCCTGAAGGGAAAGTATTATGTTCTTTAAAGTGTATCTCCAGTCAATCAAAACAGATTTTCATGGTTTCATTGGATGAGTAAATTGGGCAGAAATTGTTAACTTCCTTCCTCCAAATCAACTGCTACAGTCTGACTTAAGCCACCTAGTTTCCTTCAAATCAGTTATTCCATTTTGAAAATAAAATATCTTGTACTATTTCTTCTCTCTGAATTATGATTGTTATCTTATGTAATACTTTTTTTAAAAAAAATGCCATTCTCTTTGAGTTTGTCTTGATTCAGATGACTCTGTTACTTTTTAAAAACTTTTTGATATGACAATCAAATTCTGTGGGTCTTGTTTTTGCATTTGTAACCCTTTCAGTCTGCTTGCCACATACACTCATTTTTCCCTGAGGCTCTCATTCCTTCCCATAATGTCTTGGGAAATGGTTTCAAATGATCTCTGCCACCTTTTGATGTTGTTGATTAAGATGAAGGCCTGGCCAGTTCTGCATTAAAAGCTAATCAACAAATGTACAAATGAAACATAAAAATGACCAACGTATGTTTCATTTTTGTGAAAGGGATCACAAATTATCACCTAGAATAATTTTTTAAATATTGTTTCACAAGATTGCTGCAATTTTCACATATTCCCTTATTTTAGGAAGGACCAGATATTGTTGTAGAGACTGAAAACTACATTTAATATTTGGGGGAGGGGAAGGAGGGCTGCAGTAAATCGGTTTTAGTGTATTTTACTACATTTTGGCAGTGGTATTCTTTGTTCTTTAAACTTGCAAATGCAATTTTAGGCTTAGGCTACAGTTCTTAGCTCCATACCAGCAATGCATTTGTAGCTGGAAAGAATCCATAGCAAACAAACAAACAAAAATTAGGGAGTTTGTGACCCTTTGTGACCTTGGGTTGCCCACCCCTTTTTTTAGGGAGACAATGGATATTTAATTTTGCATTCTTTCCCCACAAATTACATAGTTAAATCTGTAACAATAAAAATGAAGATTTTGCACAAGAAAATAAATTGAGAAAACTGTACAGGAAAATAAATTATTATCTAATAATGGCTGTTGAAAACTTCTGGCAGATAATATTTTTTTTTTTAGTTTTAGTATGACATAAGTCCTCATTTGGACTTCATCCAAACAAATTGGAGCAGAGGAAGGAAAAAACATTGAGTGATTAATTTTGAACAAAATCCCATACAAAGCTTTTTCCATAGCATAATTACACCATCCAGCTAAGGTCTTAACTAAAAGTGATGCAAAATTATTAATATTTTTTAAGTACTAGAACCTATGTGCAGTTTTGATGCATAGATATTTTTGTATCATGTAATTGTAGTTCTTGAAAGAAGGGTCAAATCTTCCACTCCCACATGGTGTAATCTCAATCAAAAGTTGATCTTCAGGTGCTGTTTTCTTTAACAATGTCTATATCATATTTAGCCTAGGATGCAGTTTACCTTAAACATAATGAGCAAGTAAAATATAGGTTGCACTGTCCAAATTATAGTGGGTCACTAAGGAGTCTTGAAAATGATCTCATAAGAGTTTGTACAAATAGGAAAAGTCATCATTTTTCCTACATAGAGTACCATTTTCTTCTAAGGTCAGAACTAGATTGAGCAAATGTTACATTCAATGGTATCATTTTAATCTACATCATTGTTTAACTATTACTAAGACAAATACATTTTCATTTTATGAAGGTAACGACAATTCCAGCAGTGACTCAGAGAGCTCCGAAAGCGAGTCTGGTCAGTAATTATGCAGCTACATTTCATGAATATCAATAATTAATTGGTAATTTTATGGGGAGGGGGGGAACCTTAAAGGGGAAAATCTTCTTTCAAACGATTCCTAAGGAACTGAATATGTTAAATTAACACAGAATTCTTCCTCCTGACCATTTGGAGGGACAGTTGAAAAACAGAAGAAGGCAAGGAGAAATAAATGAATAGAACTTGTCCTGTTTTAATATTTAAAATGTTGAACTGCAGCCGGTAGCTCTGTACAGGTAGTCCTCGCCTTATGACCACAACTGAGCCCAAAATTTCCATCGCTAAGCAAGACAATTAAGTGAGTTTTGCCTGATTTCACGACCTGGCTTACCCTGTTGTTAAGTGAATCACTGCAGTTGTTAGGTTGGCAACATGGTCATTAAGTCGTTAAGACTTCCTTACTGACTTTGCTTGTCAGAAGGTCACAAAAGGAAATCACATAACCCAGGGACACTGCAACTGCCATAAATACATGTTAGCTGCCAAGTGTCTGAATTTTGATTGCGTGACCACAGGGATGGTCACTTTTTTCAGTGTCTTTGTAACTCTGCATGATCACTAAATGAACCGTTGTAAGTCAAGGGCTACCTGTATGTAAGTCAGCTCTTTGCCTTTTGCTCTTTTTATTACTTTTCTGCTCTCCTTGGTATATGTTGTTGCCATGGTGAGTGATATTTTATCTCAGCAAACAGTTTTCTATCTCAAACATAATATATGTTCACAAGGGACTCCGCTGGAGGTGCCATGAGAGCAGGTCCCTTGAGATTGGCAGGAAAAGTGGCAAAACAGGATGGTCAGGAAAAGAATTGAAGGAAATGGTGTCTGTCTCTGAGTGACAAATATAGCTTTGTGCACATGTTTTAATATTTATGCCTAGTTTTATTTTAAACGAACAAGTAATCCAAAAAGTTAACAAGTCAACAAATCTTTCTGTCTCACCATGTCAACCTTTTTATTTGCAGAGACAAATGAAAATGAACCACGTGGGTATCCTTTATTTATCGTTAATTGTAGTTTTTGTGTGGGAAAGCTCTAACAGAATTGCTCTGCAAAATCGCAGGAAGATAACTTAGAAATGCAAGCAAATTATTTGGCTGTTAATGTTATTAAGGAGGTCATAAGATAATTTGAAAACAGTTAACAATGACCAAGGTATGGTATTTGCTCATTATAGTTAAAACTTCAAAAAGTATCCTACTATCGCAAAAGTGCTATTCTTCCTCAGAATAATAATTGAGGAAATTATAGTTAAACTGATTAAATAGTAATAAGTATAATAGCTAGGTGGAGCTCTCATACTGTACTCAGATTGCCAGAGAGTGAGGAAGATACTAGCGGTAGTCCTTGACTTACGACCATAATGGAGCCTATTCATTACAGTCGTGATGAACCTAAAGTGGGTTATCACGTGACCAATCTTTTTGTGGCACTTCTTAAGTGAACACATTAGTCATAAAGCGATTGCTAAGTGAATCAGTTGTTCACTATGGGTGTTTTTGCCAAAACCCTTAAAGGAAATGCCAGTTTTGTCCAAAAAATGGCAAAAAAGTCACAAAATGACTGTGGGATGCAGCAAATGGCCACAAATGTGGACTATTTGCCTAGTGCCGGTGTCACAGGACCAGGAGGTGGCTGTCAGATCTTCAGAACCAAGTATCCCTGGTGAGGTCCGTTGTAACTTTGAATGATCATTAAGCAACCAGTTGTAAGTTGAGGACTACTCGTATGTCAAGTCCTTTGTGCCTGTACTCAGAGCCGCATCAGGTTAGAAAAGCTGAGGGAGGTAGTGTTGGAAGTTGCATTCTGAATTACAAGAGACTTGATTTTAATCAGACAGGCTCTTGTTCTTTAATCATACAAATGGAAACCAGTATCAGTGCAAATGTGTGATGTTCGACTTATAATTTTTAGGATCAAATATGTTTTGCCTGTGGTATTCTTAGCAACTAAAAAAAAAGTCCAGACTAAAGTGAAAAAGTTACAGGAAATGACTTAACATGCAAAAGTTTAGGCACTTTTGTTGTTTGTGTATCTTTAACAGAACAGGGGCTGACCCAGTGTCTGCAGAGTACAAATTAAAAAGGAGATATTTTGGCAAATTTGAATGCATGCTTACTTGCATAGTATATGCAGTTGTTTACAGATTCAGTTTTTAAAGTGGCCATAGCAGATGCAAAAAAAAAAAGGATCCCTCAGTCTGGTACTTTGTAACACCTCCTTTGGCAGAAAGAATAATTAATAATTTCAAGAAACATTAATTCCTTGCAACAGACTCCCTACCATTCTGCTAGTATTTGCATGCTTCAAAATCACCCCATCCATTTCCTCATGTGTAGTAAACACTTGACCATGGTTTCAAAATGAATCATATTACCTTTTTTTACCATTTACTGTATGTATAACTTGAAATTGCAATAAATATAATAAAGATATTAAATATAATAAAGAGTACATCAGACATCCTTGTCTGATTAGTTTTGAATCATTTGCAAAGCATTCCATTTATTCTTATGACAGTTTTACTGTCATGCAGCATTTCTTATAAATGGTAAAGACGCTGTCTGTTACTTTTTGCATATTTGGAGCAACCAAAGCCTAATTTTACTGCAAATATGCTCAAATTTTCCTTCAAACTAGGATTTCTAATATAGAGTCTACCTTGAAAGTCACTTTATTGTTGCTTGCATCTCACCAATTATGAGCCATATGCAGTGTTCTGACATATACTGGTAGTTCTCAACATACAACCATTCATTTTAGTGACCATTCAAATTTTCAATGACAATGGAAAAAAATTACTTACGACCGGTTTTCACACTTGTAACTGTTGCAGCATCCCCATGGTCATATGAACAAAATTTGGGTGCTTGGCAGCTAGCATGTACTTATGACAGTTGCAGTGATCCGGAGGCATGTAATCCCCACTGGCTTCTGACAACCAAAGTCAATGGGGAAAGCCAGATTTGTTTGACAACTGCATGATTCAATTAACAATTGTAATGATTTGCTTAATAACTGTAGCAAAAAAGGTCGTAAAAGGGAGCTCAACTCACTTAACATCTATTTTGCTTAGCAATGGAAACTTTGGGGTCAATTGTGGTCATAAGTCAAGGACTGCATATCTTGCTCTGTTTATTTATCTTGTTTATGTAAACACTATTTTCTATTTTTCTCCACTATTGATCAATGTTTAATAGACTTCTTAGGTGCCTGCTGCTCCATTGTTTTGCATTTTTCCATTTCTCTTTAATTTGCATTCCCTTCAGTAGTACTTTACAATTCATATGAACATGTTAGATATCTAAAAAACTAATTTGATTATTTTTTTCTGATAGTTTCATGCTGAAAATCTGGTAATAATGAAATGATATTGAGTATACGATCTGAATCATTTTCGAAAAAGGGTTTTGCGGAATTTAAGGTGAATTAACTAAATAGAGTGGTCAATGGTGAATGCCAACCTTATCTCTCATAACAGAAGTCACATTTGGATTAAAATTCTAATTTTCATCAGCTGTAATAGGTGGACTGGAATGTCCAACAGCTATAATTAGTAATAAGAATATGGTTATCATGATCATCTCTCACTTTCATTACAAACTGGAAAACTGAATGTATAGGAACATAAAATCTCTGTTAGGACAGGTGAATTATCTTCCTAGTTCAATATTCTGTTTCTTTTAGCAGTCAGTCTTATGCTTCCAGCAAGCTTACAAGTGAGTTCCTTAATAGTAACTTTGCACTAGTGGTTTATCAGGATAGCAGGCATTGGCTGATGAGTAAGGAACATTTAACAAGCTGTCATCGCTAATAGCTGTGGAAGTCTAGCACCATGCCCGTTTCTGTAGCTGGTTTAATGTGATGGCTCTCATATGATAGAATAGCAAGTTGTGTAGCTTGATTATATCATGTGAGAAGTATCTTCTGTTGCCCTAAAATAATATGAAAATATTGAGATTGCCAAAATTCTGGAAAATTAAAGCACAGGCAGTTAATTAAAATAAAATGCACAGGGTGCAGAGTGTTAATTTGATATGACCTCAAATTACAGGAATTATTCACAGGTTACATTTTGATAACGATTTAAAAAATCCTAACTGATTCAGCTTATGATTCACTTTATTATTTTTTTCACAGTTGAGGAAGCAGAAGAGAAAGAGTTACAGCTATATTGTAGCGAATCAGGTACAGGCATTGTATATTTTGCAATATTGTCCAGAATTCTGGAAAATGGAGGCAATGAATTAAAGTTAGTTAATTAATTAATTAAACAGGGATGGGAGATCTAAAAGGACAGGGAACATTCAAATGTTATGTTTTGATAACAATTTTAAAATTCCTATCTGGTTCAGTTTATGATTAATTTTTTTTGTTTGCTTTACAGTTGAAAAACCAGAAGAAAAAGAGTTACAGAATGGTGGCAAATCTGGTATTGACCCTTAGAACATTGTATATGTTGCAGTGTTAAAAAGTTTTATGTTTTAAAAAATCTAATTTTGTTCTATTGTTTCATTTTAGAAGTTAACATCCAGCAATGCTGTAAACATTGCATAATCCAAAAAGTAGGTTTGAAAATTTCAAGTTGCCTTAAATCTTATTTCATAAAGGTACCATTGATATTTCAATAATTTATTTTTCTTTTCTTTTAAATATAAAGAAGCAACATGAACAAGTCACTCCCAGAAGATTTCTGAAAGGACAGTTTTGGTAGTTATTTATTGTTGTTGTTGTTATTATTATTATTATAAACATTACTGGAATTGTTTTCTTTTTTATGTTTACATGTATATAATTGTGCAGGTCCAAATTTATATAAGCATGCTATCAATTAGTAAAGGACGTGGGAGGATCTGCTGCTAATTCTACATATTCACTTCATTGCTCAAGTATTTTGATGGAATAGAAAAAAAATGAAGGAAAGTTATTGGTTGATAATTATAAAATCAAGAACATTCATACAAAAATTGCTATATATACCTTATTCTTCTAGCATAGTGTTATATATTTATTTCAGAGTATTGTTTCTTCTGGAATTATGAAAAGGAAGTCCACTTCATAGAAGATGGAAATTATGATTTTTTTGGTATACTTTCTAGCTTACTATTACTTATTAAAAGCACATTAAAATACATTCATTATCATTATGTGAAGTGTAAGAAACATAGTCTAAGAGGCTAGTACTATTATGTACACTAATTCTACTAATTATATTATGCATGCTAATTACCACCAGATGGATTCGTAGCTGGCTGACCGGCCGTACTCAGCGTGTGGTCCTCAATGGAACCGCATCTACATGGAGGGAAGTGTGTAGTGGGGTTCCCCAGGGCTCTGTTCTGGGCCCAGTGCTCTTGAACATCTTCATCAACGATTTGGATGAGGGGACAGATGGGGAACTCATCAAATTTGCAGACGACACCAAGCTGGCAGGAATAGCCAATACTCCAGAAGACAGGCTTAAGATACAGGAGGATCTGGACAGACTTGAACACTGGGTGCTATCTAACAAAATGAAATTCAATGGTGAAAAACGTAAGGTTCTACATTTAGGCAAGAAAAACCAAATGTACAGGTATAGTATAGGGGGTACCCTGCTCAATAGTAGTAACTGTGAGAGGGATCTCGGGGTCCTGGACAATCACTTAAATATGAGCCAGCAGTGTGCTGCAGCTGCCAAAAAAGCCAACACATTAACAGAGGGATAGAATCAAGATCACGTGAAGTATTAATACCACTTTACAATGCCTTGGTAAGGCCACACTTGGAATACTGCATCCAGTTTTGGTCACCACGATGTAAAAAAGATGTTGAGACTCTAGAAAGAGTACAGAGAAGAGCAACAAAGATGATTAGGGGACTGGAGGCCAAAGCATATAAGGAAAGGTTGCTGGAATTGGGTATGTCTAGTTTAATGAAGAAAGGGACGAGGGGGGACATGATAGCAGTGTTCCAATATCTCAGGGGCTGCCACAAAGAAGAGGGAGTCAAGCTATTTTACAAAGCACCTGAAGGCAGGACAAGAAGCAACAGATGGAAACTAATCAAGGAGTGAAGCAATTTAGAACTAAAGAGAAACTTCCTGACAGAACAATTAACCAGTGGAACAACCTGCCTCCAGAAGCGGTGAATGCTCCAACACTGGAAGTTTTTAAGAAGAGACTGGACAGCCATTTGTCCGAAATGGTATAGGGTTTCCTGCCTGAGCAGGGGGTTGGACTAGATGACCTCCAAGGTCCCTTCCAACTTTATTATTATTATTATTGTTATTGTTATTTAAATGATATGAATACTTCTAATTATATCAATAGCTAATCTGTTTGCTAAGGGTATATAACAAATATAACATTTGTGATTTTCATCTTTTTGTATTGTTAAGGAATGGTTTGCAGGATTACAACTTTAAAACGTTTTTAAAGTATCTTACTGCTCATAGGCGGAAGAATTATGCTAAGCACCAATGTTCCATCTGTGTGTTTTTAAATATTTATTTAGAAAGATAAAAAAAATGTTAACTATCATTTGATGATATTATAGACTCACAGTTATCTTTTGTATGTCATTTGTTTAGCTTGAAGTTGGATGATGAAGGAACCTTTGAATGTACAGCGACAGGGTTAATTTTTGAAGTAACCAGAGCTGTCACCATTGAATATTCAGTTTTGTCTTGGACCAAATATGCTGCTTATGTTAAAGATCCTTGGATTGTTGTGGGCCCTATATTTGATATCAAATGTACTTCTTCCGTTCTTACTTCCATTCAGTTTCCACACACCCTCTGCCTGAATGGTAAGATTCGTTGTAAATATTATCTCATATATTTATGTATTGTGGCACATTCTTGAGAAAGTTCTAACATTTTGGAATTTGCGTGCAGATCATTTGTTTGAGAAGGCCTTCAAAGTATTCCATTTCAAAAAGAATGGTCCAGAATTTGAAGGCTCCATTGATCATTCAACCACACATGTCAAATGGAACGTGAGCTCACTGTCTCCAGTTGGACCAGTAATTGAGAGATATGATCCAGTTTATTATCATGGGGTAGTCATTTTATATAAAGTTATCAACAATCATCCTTCCTTGAAATTCCGTGTGTATATAGCTACAAATAACAATTCATTTATAAAGGTAAGATCAACTTTTTTTAAAAAAAACAAAAAACCTTTTTTGGGAAAATAAACTCTTCATCCTTGTTAAAAGCTGTGACTGTAAAATTATTTCTAGTGGGTACTTAATAAAAAGTTCTAAGACAGTGACTCGGTTTGGTTCCCTTGTCATTGCAATTCAGTGGGTTTAAACTCACCTCAATTTGGATCAGCTGAGTGACATTTAGGAGTCAGAAATGCCATTTCCAATGACATTTTCTGCTTTACTGCTTATCATTATTTTACCATTTTACTGTTTGAATTTATGTATATATATATTTTATTCAACTCCATATGCTTTTAATTTATTTTGTTTTGAATGTACTTTTAAAGATTTGGTCTCTAACTTAAAATAAAATAAAATAGTAAAAAAATTTGCTCAACAAAGGCTAGACAGATAATTAAATTAATTGCTATGTTTATATGTATTTATTTGTATTAATTTTATAAATAACTCAAGGCAGCGAACATATCAAACACACCTTCCTCTTCTCCCCACAACAGCTCTGTGAGGTGAAAGAGGGCTGAAAGAGAGTTATTGGCCCAAAGTCATCCAGCTGGCTTTCATGGCTAGGGCATGACTAGAACTCAAAGTCTCATGGTTTCTAGCCTGTTGCCTTAACCATGAGACCACATTGGCTCTTATATCTCTCTGAATATAACATTTCTAGGTTTCCTACATATATCCTCAATATAACCAGTTCTGCATAACATTTCTAGGATTCCTACATACATGCTCAAAACTGGGAAAGGACAATCTCTTTCTTATAAAACAAATGGGAGCCAGAACACTAAATGAGGATATAATATAATGAATGAATTTAAAATATTGAGCAGATAATCTAACCCCTTTTTAGACTGAAATAGGTTGATAAAATGTATATCTAATATGTCTATTATTAATATTACATTTTATATGGACAATTTTCAAAAGGGTTTGGTTTAATTTTTAGGATATATCCAAAACTGTAAGACGATCTCTTAATAAATTCATTAAAATTGAAAAACCTCCTTGTCATAAATTACTGCAAAATGGAAAGAAATACAGATTAACTAGTGATCCGGAAGCTGACATAACCCCTGAGGTATGTTTCTTCTTCTTTGATAATTGGTTTGTCAACATATGGAGAGTTTGTGAAACTTGAAAATGTCATCATTTGTACTTCCAATTTTAGGGCAATTGTTATTTTAAATGAGATCTAGCCTTTGCTACCATAATGACATGTACAGCTTTATTCATTCATAAAGAAGAATACTTTAAAGAACAAAAATATTTTGTCACCGTAAGCAGACTTTTTTATATTTCAATATTCCTTTTCTAGGAAATTCAGTTTGGAGATGACTCCACCCTGGCAGAGAAGCCTTTTTTTGAGGTATATTTAGAACAGCCAATGGAACTTATGTTATCTTTGGTGGATTTGGAGTCTGAAGAAGTTGTGTGGAAGGCAAAGCTCAGAGAATGTAAGCATATATTGAGCACAATCCAGCGTACGCTGCATGGATCTAGACATTTTTATTAAACATTTAATAATGAATTGTAATTAATAAATTTGCCTACAGTGAAAATTTGTACATTTTATGTTACTTTGGATTTGATTTATTTTTCTAAATAAAATTAGCTTCTAATTCTAAAGCTCCTACAAAAAAATCTACAGAATAAACATAAATATTTTAAAATTTCTCATATGAAAAATTAGTTTGGGGATTTTATGTAACCACACAAGGTGAGGGAAAATTAAGACAACAATACGGTCTGTCTGTATTATGCTATGTTTGCTGTTTTATGTGGTTACCAAGCTGTCTTTTGATTTTTTGATTATTTTAATATGTCTGTGGCTTGGTTCATGGAAAAGCCTTTGCAGCAATTGCGAATACAAACACCTGCTTATTTGAATGTAGTATTATTTTCTTTCTAATTTTAGATAGGATTATCATTGTGGGGCATAGCTATTTTTAAATGATTGACAATCAGTCATAGATAATCTATGGAAAGTTCATTTAAATAAATTCTGTCTTTACTGGGTAAGACACAAAGTACTTAACACAACACAAAGCACTTTTAACTTTTACAGACTCTACCATATGCTCTTAGACCTTCACTATTTTGGAATGATCTTAACAGTTAATTCTGTCTTAATTGTAGTGGAACAACTTGCAGATAGATTTGAGGCTGGCCTTCTCTTTGTTTCAGTTTAGTAGTTGTCTTAAAATATTTCTGTTTATTCAAATCTTTGAATAACATACTGTATACATTTTTAAAATTAATAAATTAATAGCAAATTCAAGCTCCATGAAAAAATGGAGTTTTCTTATTTATTATATGTAAAATGCTGACCGAAGTTATGAAATTCTTTAAAGATATTTTTAAAAGCTATAAAATAAACTTATTTGTACAGTAAATGCCCATTTGACCTGCATTGTTTATATCATTCTTTAATTATGTCATTATTTAATCAGTATTGCAAACTACTTTACCACATGCTTTTTCTTTTTTGCATTGGATAGCCGATTGGACTCTACATAACCAGAATGATAATGAGCAGGAAAAATCTTTTAACTGTAAGTGTTTGGAACAGATCTGCTTAAAATTGGTTTTGTACACCATACCATTACATTAACTTTTTTATGACTTCTCAAATGGGAGCACTCATGTGTCTTTGCAACTATAAACAGTGCTTTTTTTCTAAAAAAAAAAAAAAAAAGGTGCTGGAACTCACACACATCATACAACCCGCCTTGCCTACCCTACAAGGTTCCATCCAAAAAAGGTGCCGGAACTCCGTTCTGGGCGTTCTATGAGAAAAAAAGCCCTGACTATAAATATTATTGCTGAAGCACAACTCAGCATTATAATAATGCCTTTGTTAATCTTGTGTTCTATCTAAGAAAAAATATAATCCAGCTACGGTGTCCTTAATGTTTTATTAATGATTTATTAAAGGTGTAGGAAGCAGACAAATGATGTTTAGGGGAAAAGATGGTGATCATCAGTTAAAATTGGACAGAAAAGCATGTTTGGGGCTAAAACATAATCCAACACCAATTTTTTATAAAGGCATATCTTTTTTCATAGAATTGTCCCAACCAAGTTCAAGGCAGAAGCTTTATACATACAATACCCATCAACTGTAAGGATGACATACCTATTATGTAGTGGAAAAAACCCACTACAAATAGACCATTGCACCCAAAATATCTTCCCCTGAAGCCTGATATTTCTCCAGCACTGAGATGGAGACTCCACCATTGGGTAGTAGACTGTATTCCTGCCCAATCAGATCAAGTCAGCCAAAGTTGCCACGCCCGTCCTGGACCTTAGACTCCAGTCTTTGACTTGATCTTGCCCAAGACAGACATTGCAAGTTTGGCTCTAGGCAGGTATTATTTCTCAATGGTGGAATTTCCACTCCCCTTNACATGTTTTAATATTTATGCCTAGTTTTATTTTAAACGAACAAGTAATCCAAAAAGTTAACAAGTCAACAAATCTTTCTGTCTCACCATGTCAACCTTTTTATTTGCAGAGACAAATGAAAATGAACCACGTGGGTATCCTTTATTTATCGTTAATTGTAGTTTTTGTGTGGGAAAGCTCTAACAGAATTGCTCTGCAAGATCGCAGGAAGATACTTAGAAATGCAAGCAAATTATTTGGCTGTTAATGTTATTAAGGAGGTCATAAGATAATTTGAAAACAGTTAACAATGACCAAGGTATGGTATTTGCTCATTATAGTTAAAACTTCAAAAAATATCCTACTATCGCAAAAGTGCTATTCTTCCTCAGAATAATAATTGAGGAAATTATAGTTAAACTGATTAAATAGTAATAAGTATAATAGTTAGGTGGAGCTCTCATACTGTACTCAGATTGCCAGAGAGTGAGGAAGATACTAGCGGTAGTCCTTGACTTACGACTATAATGGAGCCTAATCATTACAGTCGTGATGAACCTAAAGTGGGTTATCACGTGACCAATCTTTTTGTGGCACTTCTTAAGTGAACACATTAGTCATAAAGCGATTGCTAAGTGAACCAGTTGTTCACTATGGGTGTTTTTGCCAAAACCCTTAAAGGAAATGCTAGTTTTGTCCAAAAAATGGCAAAAAAAGTCACAAAATGACTGTGGGATGCAGCAAATGGCCACAAATGTGGACTATTTGCCTAGTGCCGGTGTCACAGGACCAGGAGGTGGCTGTCAGATCTTCAGAACCAAGTATCCCTGGTGAGATCCGTTGTAACTTTGAATCATCATTAAGCAACCAGTTGTAAATTGAGGACTACTCGTATTTCAAGTCCTTTGTGCCTGTACTCAGAACCGCATCAGGTTAGAAAAGGTGAGGGAGGTAATGTTGGAAGTCGCATTCTGAATTACAAGAGACTTGATTTTAATCAGACAGGCTCTTGTTCTTTAATCATACAAATGGAAACCAGTATCATTGCAAATGTGTGATGTTCGACTTATAATTTTTAGGATCAAATATGTTTTGCCTGTGGTATTCTTAGCAACTAAAAAAAAAGTCCAGACTAAAGTGAAAAAGTTACAGGAAATGACTTAACATGCAAAAGTTTAGGCACTTTTGTTGTTTGTGTATCTTTAACAGAACAGGGGCTGACCCAGTGTCTGCAGAGTACAAATTAAAAAGGAGATATTTTGGCAAATTTGAATGCATGCTTACTTGCATAGTATATGCAGTTGTTTACAGATTCAGTTTTTAAAGTGGCCATAGCAGATGCAAAAAAAAAAGGACCCCTCAGTCTGGTACTTTGTAACACCTCCTTTGGCAGAAAGAATAATTAATAATTTCAAGAAACATTAATTCCTTGCAACAGACTCCCTACCATTCTGCTAGTATTTGCATGCTTCAAAATCACCCCATCCATTTCCTCATGTGTAGTAAACACTTGACCATGGTTTCAAAATGAATCATATTACCTTTTTTTACCATTTACTGTATGTATAACTTGAAATTGCAATAAATATAATAAAGATATTAAATATAATAAAGAGTACATCAGACATCCTTGTCTGATTAGTTTTGAATCATTTGCAAAGCATTCCATTTATTCTTATGACAGTTTTACTGTCATGCAGCATTTCTTATAAATGGTAAAGACACTGTCTGTTACTTTTTGCATATTTGGAGCAACCAAAGCCTAATTTTACTGCAAATATGCTCAACTTTTCCTTCAAACTAGGATCTCTAATATAGTGTCTACCTTGAAAGTGACTTTATTGTTGCTTGCATCCCACCAGTTATGAGCCATATGCAGTGTTCTCACATATACTGTTCTCAACTTACAACCATTCATTTTAGTGACCATTCAGATTTTCAATGACAATGGAAAAAATTAATTACAACCGGTTTTCACACTTGTAACTGTTGCAGCATCCCCCTGATCATGTGAACAAAATTTGGGTGCTTGGCAGCTGGCATGTACTTATGACAGTTGCAGTGATCCGGAGGCATGTAATCCCCACTGGCTTCTGACAATCAAAGTCAATGGGGGAAGCCAGATTTGTTTGACAACTGCATGATTCAATTAACAATTGTAATGATTCGCTTAATAACTGTAGCAAAAAAGGTCGTAAAATGGAGCTCAACTCACTTAACATCTATTTTGCTTAGCAATGGAAACTTTGGGGTCAATTGTGGTCATAAGTCAAGGACTGCATATCTTGCTCTGTTTATTTATCTTGTTTATGTAAACACTATTTTCTATTTTTCTCCACTATTGATCAATGTTCAATAGACTTCTTAGGTGCCTGCTGCTCCATTGTTTTGCATTTTTCCATTTCTCTTTAATTTGCATTCCCTTCCGTAGTACTTTACAATTCATATGAACATGTTAGGTATCTAAAAACCTAATTTGATTATTTTTTTCTGATAGTTTCATGCTGAAAATCTGGTAATAATGAAATGATATTGAGTATACGATCTGAATCATTTTCGAAAAAGGGTTTTGCGGAATTTAAGGTGAATTAACTAAATAGATTGGTCAATGGTGAATGCCAACCTTATCTCTCATAACAGAAGTCACATTTGGATTAAAATTCTAATTTTCATCAGCTGTAATAGGTGGACTGGAATGTCCAACAGCTATAATTAGTAATAAGAATATGGTTATCATGATCATCTCTCACTTTCATTACAGACTGGAAAACTGAATGTATAGGAACATAAAATCTCTTTTAGGACAGGTGAATTATCTTCCTAGTTCAATATTCTGTTTCTTTTAGCAGTCAGTCTTATGCTTCCAGCAAGCTTACAAGTGAGTTCCTTAATAGTAACTTTGCACTAGTAGTTTACCCAGGATAGCAGGTGAGTAAGGAACATTTAACAAGCTGTCATCGCTAATAGCTGTGGAAGTCTAGCACTATGTTCGTTTCTGTAGCTGATTTAATGTGATGGCTCTCATATGATAGAATAGCAAGTTGTGTAGCTTGATTATATCATGTGAGAAGTATCTTCTGTTGCCCTAAAATAATATGAAAATATTGAGATTGCCAGAATTCTGGAAAATAAAGCACAGGCAGTTAATTAAAATAAAATGCACAGGGTGCAGGGTGTTAATTTGATATGACCTCAAATTACAAGAATTATTCACAGGTTACATTTTGATAACGATTTAAAAAATCCTAACTGATTCAGCTTATGATTCACTTTATTATTTTTTTTACAGTTGAGGAAGCAGAAGAGAAAGAGTTACAGCTATATTGTAGCGAATCAGGTACAGACATTGTATATTTTGCAATATTGTCCAGAATTCTGGAAAATTGAGGCAATGAATTAAAGTTAATTAATTAATTAATTAAACAGGGATGGGAGATCTAAAAGGACAGGGATCATTCAAATGTTATGTTTTGATAACAATTTTAAAATTCCTATCTGGTTCAGTTTATGATTAATTTTTTTTTGTTTGCTTTACAGTTGAAAAACCAGAAGAAAAAGAGTTACAGAATGGTGGCAAATCTGGTATTGACCCTTAGAACATTGTATATGTTGCAGTGTTAAAAAGTTTTATGTTTTAAAAAATCTAATTTTGTTCTATTGTTTCATTTTAGAAGTTAACATCCAGCAATGCTGTAAACATTGCATAATCCAAAAAGTAGGTTTGAAAATTTCAAGTTGCCTTAAATCTTATTTCATAAAGGTACCACTGATATTTCAATAATTTATTTTTCTTTTCTTTTAAATATAAAGAAGCAACATGAACAAGTCACTCCCAGAAGATTTCTGAAAGGACAGTTTTGGTAGTTATTTATTGTTGTTGTTGTTGTTGTTATTATTATTATAAACATTACTGGAATTGTTTTCTTTTTTATGTTTACATGTATATAATTGTGCAGGTCCAAATTTATATAAGCATGCTATCAGTTAGTAAAGGACATGGGAGGATCTGCTGCTAATTCTACATATTCACTTCATTGCTCAAGTATTTTGATGGAATAGAAAAAAAATGAAGGAAAGTTATTGGTTGATAATTATAAAATCAAGAACATTCATACAAAAATTGCTATATATACCTTGTTTTTCTAGATACTGTTATATATTTATTTCAGAGTATTGTTTATTCTGGAATTATGAAAAGGAAGTCCACTTCATAGAAGATGGAAATTATGAATTTTTTGGTATACTTTCTAGCTTACTATTACTTATTAAAAGCACATTAAAATACATTCATTATCATTATGTGAAGTGTAAGAAACATAGTCTAAGAGGCTAGTACTATTATGTACACTAATTTTACTAATTATATTATGCATGCTAATTACCACCAGATGGATTCGTAGCTGGCTGACCGGCCGTACTCAGTGTGTGGTCCTCAATGGAACCGCATCTACATGGAGGGAAGTGTGTAGTGGGGTGCCCCAGGGCTCTGTTCTGGGCCCAGTGCTCTTCAACATCTTCATCAACGATTTGGATGAGGGGATAGATGGGGAACTCATCAAATTTGCAGACGACACCAAGCTGGCAGGAATAGCCAATACTCCAGAAGACAGGCTTAAGATATAGGAGGATCTGCACAGACTTGAACACTGGGTGCTATCTAACAAAATGAAATTCAGTGGTGGAAAATGTAAGGTTCTACATTTAGGCAAGAAAAACCAAATGTACAGGTATAGTATAGGGGGTACCCTGCTCAATAGTAGTAACTGTGAGAGGGATCTCGGGGTCCTAGTGGACAATCACTTAAATATGAGCCAGCAGTGTGCTGCAGCTGCCAAAAAAGCCAACACAGTGCTAGGCTACATTAACAGGGATAGAATCAAGATCACATGAAGTATTAATACCACTTTACAATGCCTTGGTAAGGCCACACTTGGAATACTGCATCCAGTTTTGGTCACCACGATGTAAAAAAGATGTTGAGACTCTAGAAAGAGTACAGAGAAGAGCAACAAAGATGATTAGGGGACTGGAGGCTAAAACATATAAGGAACGGCTGCTGGAATTGAGTATGTCTAGTTTAATGAAGAGAAGGACGAGGGGGGACATGATAGCAGTCTTCCAATATCCCAGGGGCTGCCACAAAGAAGAGGGAGTGAAGCTATTTTCTAAAGCGCCTGAAGGCAGGACAAGAAGCAACGGATGGAAACTAATCAAGGAGTGAAGCAACTTAGAACTAAAGAGAAACTTCCTGACAGTTAGAACAATTAACCAGTGGAACAACCTGCCTCCAGAAGCAGTGAATGCTCCAACACTGGAAGTTTTTAAGAAGAGACTGGACAGCCATTTGTCTGAAATGGTATAGGGTTTCCTGCCTGAGCAGGAGGTTGGACTAGATGACCTCCAAGGTCCTTTCCAACTTTATTATTATTATTGTTATTTAAATGATATGAATACTTCTAATTATATCAATAGCTAACAATCTGCTAAGGGTATATAACAAAAATAACATTTGTGATTTTCATCTTTTTGTTTTGTTAAAGAATAGTTTGCAGGACTACAACTTTAAAACGTTTTTAAAGTATCTTACTGCTCATAGGCGGAAGAATTATGCTAAGCACCAATATTCCATCTGTGTGTTTTTAAATATTTATTTAGAAAGATAAAAAAATGTTAACTATCATTTGATGATATTATAGACTCACAGTTATCTTTTGTATGTCATTTGTTTAGCTTGAAGTTGGATGATGAAGGAACCTTTGAATGTACAGCGACAGGGTTAATTTTTGAAGTAACCAGAGCTGTCACCATTGAATATTCAGTTTTGTCTTGGACCAAATATGCTGCTTATGTTAAAGATCCTTGGATTGTTGTGGGCCCTATATTTGATATCAAATGTACTTCTTCCGTTCTTACTTCCATTCAGTTTCCACACACCCTCTGCCTGAATGGTAAGATTCGTTGTAAATATTATCTCATATATTTATGTATTGTCGCACATTCTTGAGAAAGTTCTAACATTTTGGAATTTGCGTGCAGATCATTTGTCTGAGAAGGCCTTCAAAGTATTCCATTTCAAAAAGAATGGTCCAGAATTTGAAGGCTCCATTGATCATTCAACCACACATGTCAAATGGCACGTGAGCTCACTGTCTCCAGTTGGACCAGTAATTGAGAGATATGATCCAGTTTATTATCATGGGGTAGTCATTTTATATAAAGTTATCAACAATCATCCTTCCTTGAAATTCCGTGTGTATATAGCTACAAATAACAATTCATTCATAAAGGTAAGATCAACTTTTTTTAACTCTTCATCCTTGTTAAAAGCTGTGACTGTAAAATTATTTCTAGTGGGTACTTTGGTTCCCTTGCCATTGCAATTCAGTGGGTTTAAACTCACCTCAATCTGGATCAGCCGAGTGACATTTAGGAGACAGAAATGCCATTTCCAATGACATTTTCTGCTTTACTGCTTATCATTATTTTACCATTTTACTGTTTGAATTTATGTATATATATTTTATTCAACTCCATATGCTTTTAATTTATTTTGTTCTGAATGTACTTTTAAAGATTTGGTCTCTAACCTAAAATAAAATAAAATAGTAAAAAATTTTGCTCAACAAAGTCTAGACAGATAATTAAATTAATTGCTATGTTTATATTTATTTATTTGTATCCCGCCTTTATTAATTTTATAAATAACTCAAGGCAGCGAACATATCAAACACACCTTCCTCTTCTCCTCACAACAGCTCTGTGAGGTGAAAGAGGGCTGAAAGATTTATTGGCCCAAAGTCATCCAGCTGGCTTTCATGGCTAGGGCATGACTAGAACTCAAAGTCTCATGGTTTCTAGCCTGTTGCCTTAACCATGAGATCACATTGGCTCTTATATCTCTCTGAATATAACATTTCTAGGTTTCCTACATATATCCTCAATATAACCAGTTCTGCATCACATTTCTAGGATTCCTACATACATGCTCAAAACTGGGAAAGTACAATCTCTTTCTAATAAAACAAATGGGAGCCAGAACACTAAATGAAGATGTAATATAGTGAATGAATTTAAAATATTGAGCAGATAATCTAACCCCTTTTTAGACTGAAATAGGTTGATAAAATGTATATCTAATATGTCTATTATTAATATTACATTTTATATGGACAACTTTCAAAAAGGTTTGGTTTAATTTTTAGGATATATCCAAAACTGTAAGACGATCTCTTAATAAATTCATTAAAATTGAAAAACCTCCTTGTCATAAATTACTGCAAAATGGAAAGAAATACAGATTAACTAGTGATCCGGAAGCTGACATAACCCCTGAGGTATGTTTCTTCTTCTTTGATAATAGGTTTGTCAACATATGGAGAGTTTGTGAAACTTGAAAATGTCATCATTTGTACTTCCAATTTTAGGGCAATTGTTATTTTAAATGAGATCTAGCCTTTGCTACCATAATGACATGTACAGCAAAATGCTTTATTCATTCATAAAGAAGAATACTTTAAAGAACAAAAGTATTTTGTCACAATAAGCAGACTTTTTTATATTTCAATATCCCTTTTTAGGAAATTCAGTTTGGAGATGACTCCACCCTGGCAGAGAAGCCTTTCTTTGAGGTATATTTAGAACAGCCAATGGAACTTATGTTATCTTTGGTGGATTTGGAGTCTGAAGAAGTTGTGTGGAAGGCAAAGCTCAGAGAATGTAAGCATATATTGAGCACAATCCAGTGTACGCTGCATGGAGCTAGACATTTTTATTAAACATTTAATAATGAATTGTAATTAATAAATTTGCCTACAGTGAAAATTTGTACATTTTATGTTACTTTGGATTTGATTTATTTTTCTAAATAAAATTAGCTTCTAATTCTAAAGCTCCTACAAAAAAATCTACAGAATAAACATAAATATTTTAAATTTCTCATATGAAAAATTAGTTTGGGGATTTTATGTAATTACACAAGGTGAGGGAAAATTAAGGCAACAATACAGTCTGTGTGTATTATGCTATGTTTGCTGTTTTATGTGGTTACTAAGCTGTCTTTTGATCTTTTGATTATTTTAATATGTCTGTGGCTTGGTTCATGGAAAAGCCTTTGCAGCAATTGCGAATACAAACACCTTATTTGAATGTAGTATTATTTTCTTTCTAATTTTAGATAGGATTATCATTGTGGGGCATAGCTATTTTTAAATGATTGACAATCAGTCATAAATAATCTATGGAAAGTTCATTTAAATAAATTCTGTCTTTACTGGGTAAGACACAAAGTACTTAACACAACACAAAGCACTTTTAACTTTTACAGACTCTACCATATGCTCTTAGACCTTCACTATTTTGGAATGACTGGCTGTAATCTTAACAGTTAATTCTGTCTTAATTGTAGTGGAACAACTTGCAGATAGATTTGAGGCCTTCTCTTTGTTTCAGTTTAGGAATTGTCTTAAAATATTTCTGTTTATTCAAATCTTTGAATAGCATACTGTATACATTTTTAAAATTAATAAATTAATAGCAAATTCAAGCTCCATGAAAAATGGAGTTTTCTTATTTATTATATGTAAAATGCTGACCGAAGTTATGAAATTCTTTAAAGATGTGGGCCATATATTTTTAAAAGCTATAAAATAAACTTATTTGTACAGTAAATGCCCATTTGACCTGTATTGTTTATATCATTCTTTAATTATGTCATTATTTAATCAGTATTGCAAACTACTTTACCACATGCTTTTTCTTTTTTGCATTGGATAGCCGATTGGACTCTACATAAGCAGAATGATAATGAGCAGGAAAAATCTTTTAACTGTAAGTGTTTGGAACAGATCTGCTTAAAATTGGTTTTGTACACCATACCATTACATTAACTTTTTTTATGACTTCTCATATGGGAGCATTCATGTGTCTTTGCAACTATAAACAGTGCTTTTTTTCTAAAAAAAAAAAAAAAAAAAAAAGGTGCCGGAACTCACACACGTCATACAACCCGCCTTGCCTACCCTACAAGGTTCCATCCAAAAAAGGTGCCGGAACTCCGTTCTGGGCGTTCTATGAGAAAAAAAGCCCTGACTATAAATATTATTGCTGAAGCACAACTCGGCATTATAATAATGCATTTGTTAATCTTGTGTTCTATCTAAGAAAAAATATAATCCAGCTACGGTGTCCTTAATGTTTTATTAATGATTTATTAAAGGTGTAGGAAGCAGACAAATGATGTTTAAGGGAAAAGATGGTGATCACCAGTTAAAATTGGACAGAAAAGCATGTTTGGGGCTAAAACATAATCCAACACCAATTTTTTATAAAGGCATATCTTTTTTCATAGAATTGTCCCAACCAAGTTCAAGGCAGAAGCTTTATACATACAATACCCAATACCCAATATTTATTTATTTATTTATTTATTTTATTTAACAGGATTTATATGCCGCCCTTCTCCCCATACCTATTATGTAGTGGAAACCCACTACAAATAGACCATTGCACCCAAAATATCTTCCCCTGAAGCCTGATATTTCTATACTTTTAAACCTCTCTATGTCTATAGCCAGATATGTTCAATATTACAGTGTCAGGGGTTGTGTGCATTAATACCATCCTAACTTCTGCACCTAGGACCTCTGCTTTAATTTGAGAGAATTTAAATTTAAATTTCAGAGCATTTCTTTTGATGCCGACATGGTAACTGGACTGATGCTGGTTGAAGCCTAGCATCATTCAGGGCACCACTGGTTTCACATCCCTAGCTGAATTGGCAGCACTTACATTTCTTCAGATATTGGCTGATTTTCAGTCCCTTTAATTGCAGTTCTCATCGCTTGAAAAAGCTGCTTTGGAAAATTACTTTGAAGCCAGTTTGTAATGGGGTATGTGTGGGATTAAGAACAAAGGACACTTTCGCTTAAGGGTCTTGGGATGGTACATATGTTTAGAAAGCATGAAAGGCTATACACTTTGATTCCCTGTGTTTGTTTGTTTTTTGCCTTGCATGCTTTAGGTGTTGGGAAACGAAAAGCTACCACCAAACTTAAAGATGAACTTTGCTGTAAGCGACAAAAAATGGTAGACATTTCAGGTAAATATTTTATGTACTTTTTTTTTAAAGTGGCTTTTCATTTTTCCATATTGTGAAATGATGCATTTTAAATAGGATTAACAATCTGAACTATGGAAATGTAACGATTGAATGCATATGTGATCAATTTTAATCCGTTATTATGTAATAGTAATGTATTTGTAAATGTCCACACGAGGGAGATCTTTGATTTCTGTTACTTTGATACTTTTAAATGAATTACAGCGAAGACAGCTTTCATTAGTATACTTAAATTCTAATTAAGATGATATTAGTTATATTTTCCTTCTCTTTGATAATTATTTATGCTCCTTTACCAGCAATGCCCATAGAAGTTCTTTTTACTCTCTTCCAAGCAATGTTTGCTTGTGTATATATGTGTCCATTCTTTCTCCCCAGAGAAACAATTCATTTATTTATTTAAGAAAATTTATATGGCTGCCCTACTCACTCTCGGTGACTCCAGATGGCTTACAAGGATAAAAGCCAAATATAAAAAAAGAAAAAATAATAATAACACCTATTACTTAAATGTTTTGTTTTTTTAAATAATTTTATTAAATATTATAATGCAATAGTAAAAACTAATAAAAACTAAAAAGAGAAAAAAGAGTAGAAAGGATAAAAAGTGCAAAGGAAAAAATAGAAAACAGAAAAATATTGTGAAGAAAAAAGTACATAGAGAATTGACTTTCAACCCTCATCATAACAAGTATAAACAATTTTAGTATTTTTTCTCCTCCCAATGTATAAACAATAATCTTTTTATCCCATGCCCCATCTCTGTCTATAAACAAATCCATAAAGCATCATCATTTCAGTCCTTATGTCAGTAAAAGTCCATTAAGGGTTGTGAGTAATACCAATATTTATATTAACCTTGATCAAATAAGCCAATTTTATAATCCTTCCTTTTATTTCTAACAATCTTAATCTTGTCCCATTCCTTTCTCTATCTTAAACCAATCAGGATCTCCATATGGTGTTTCGAGTTACTGAAGGACTAAACACATGTCACTAACGTGGTTGAACTAGTCTACACGACCATGGGGGTCCAGAACATCCCGAGAGGTATCGAAGAGTACTAGTTGTGTTAGTTTCCGAAAGAACGTCAACTATTTCGCGTGTATTTACTTGAAAACTATATGTGTTCTATAAAGGTACTAGGTCGTGTTTAAACGTTATACGTTGTGGGTGCCATGACCACTTTGGAAGCCAGTTTAGACATCTGGTAATTCCCTTTTGATGGTTGGTCTAGGCATTGTTGTATAATTTTAAGTAGAACCTTGCTGTTATGAAGGATGACAGTAATTGTGTGATAATTAGAGTCATACTTTTTTGACAGTGGAATGAACCCTGTTTTTCAATCCTTGGCCATGCGTTGGTTTCCCAGATTTTCTGGCACAGGTCTCTAATGACTCTGGGTGGTACAGGTCTCAGTAATTCTGCAGAGATACTGTAGTATCAGCACTTGGAACCTTGTTGTTTGGCAGATGGTTCATCACCCATATCTCTTCCTCAAGGGTGGTGAGTTCTATTTCTGATTCTCTTTCCTTGTCAGCCATACACCAGGTCTCTTTGCTACCTGCGTACATCTGTATATTCTGAATATTCTCGCCATCCCTTCTTGATGCCTTGTTGGTTGGACAGTTCTTTCCTTTGCTTCTTTTTAGCGATGCCTTTACGAGCAATAAAAGGTGCTCGGATCTTTTTGACTTGCATAAATGCATTCCTTCTTGTATCTCTTCACGTACAGGTGAAACTCAAAAAATTAGAATATTGTGCAAAAGTTCATTTATTTTAGTAATGCAACTTAAAAGGTGAACCTAATATATGAGATAGACTCATTACATGCAAAGCAAGATAGTTCAAGCCGTGATGTGTCATAATTGTGATGATTATGGCTTACAGGTCATGAAAACCCCAAATCCACAATCTCAGAAAATTAGAATATTGTGAAAAGGTTCAATATTCTAGGCTCAAAGTGTCCCACTCTAATCAGCTAATTAAGCCATAACACCTGCAAAGGGTTCCTGAGCCTTTAAGTGGTCTCTCAGTCTGGTTCAGTAGGTATCACAATCATGGGTTTCTGACGACTGGACTGTCAACACGTCTTTTGGTAGTAACTGTGGGAGGTATTCCTCCCTTTCGGAGTTTTCCATTAACGTTTTCTTCAACCTACAAGGGTTTCACGACATAGTTTCGTGTAATTATCTTTCAATACACCTTCCCTTTTCACACCTTCTTTTTCCACGTGTTCGTCGTCCCTACACCGCAGCCTGGAGGGGATTGTCAGGAAAAGGCCATTCAAAAGTGTTGGGGACTTTCACAAGGAGTGGACTGAGGCTGGAGTCAGTGCATCAAGAGCCACCACACACAGACGGATCCTGGACATGGGTTTCAAATGTCGTATTCCTCTTGTCAAGCCGCTCCTGAACAACAAACAACATCAGAAGCGTCTTACCTGGGCTAAAGAAAAACAGAACTGGTCTGTTGCTCAGTGGTCCAAAGTCCTCTTTTCTGATGAGAGCAACTTTTGCATCTCATTTGGGAAGCAAGGACCCAGAGTCTGGCGGAAGAATGGAGAGGCACACACTGCCAAAAGCACCAAAACTTGGTTCAATGACCGTGGGATTACTGTGCTTGATTGACCAGCAAACTCGCCTGACCTGAACCCCATAGAGAATCTATGGGGCATTGCCAAGAGAAAGATGAGAAACATGAGACCGAACAATGCAGAAGAGCTGAAGGCCGCTATTGAAGCATCCTGGTCTTCCATAACACCTCAGCAGTGCCACAGGCTGACAGCTTCCATGCCACACCGCATTGAGGCAGTAATTGCTGCAAAAGGGGCCCAAACCAAGTACTGAGTACATATGCATGCTTATACTTTTCAGAGGTCCGATATTGTTCTATGTACAATCCTTGTTTTATTGATTGCATGTAATACAGTATTCTAATTTTCTGAGATTGTGGATTTGGGGTTTTCATGAGCTGTAAGCCATAATCATCACAATTATGACAAATCACGGCTTGAACTATCTTGCTTTGCATGTAATGAGTCTATCTCATATATTAGGTTCACCTTTTAAGTTGCATTACTGAAATAAATGAACTTTTGCACAATATTCTAATTTTTTGAGTTTCACCTGTAGTCTGCTTCAAGCTGTTTACATCGCTCATTCCAGTAAACTTCATTATCCTTCTTTTGCTGCCCTCTGGAAAGCTGCATTCAATCTTCTTTCTTTTTCCATATGCCTGCTTGCCTTGGCTGCTTTTCTTTCCTCAGCTATTTTTATGGTTTCATCTGACAGTCACTTTCACTTTTTCTCTGGTTTCTTGTGTGGTATGTGTTTTTCTGCAATTCCAATAATGGTTGATTGAATTTCCTGCCACAGTTCACGAGGTGTCTTCTCGTCAGTGTTCAGTAGTTCAAACCTGTTTTTCACCTCTATTGCATATGTAGTAGGGATTTGGGGGACATCAAACTTCTTTGGAGGCACTGCCTTTTTGATGGTGCATAGTTTGATTTTAATTGTGGCCACCAACAATTCATGATCTGAGCTGCAATTGGCACTTGAGCATGTCTTAACAGCAAGGACTGAGCTGTATAAGCAACACGTGTGTTGTTAGGACCATGTATTCATGATCCTAAATCTGTTTTCTTGGCAAAACTGTAGCAAACAATCACCTGCATCATTCCTCTCACCTAGTTCAAAACGACCAATGATGCCTGTCTCCACTTGTTTGCCAACTTTTGCATTAAAGTCACCCAGGATGTGAACAATGTTTTTCTGAGCCACTTGTTTCATGGACCATGGCATAAAACGCCTCTATTTCAAGCTCTATTGAAGCAGTCATTGGGGCATAAACTTGGACAATTGTGATTTTGAGGGTCTTGGCACAAATTCTGATGGTCATAATTTTGTCACTGACAGTTGAGAAGCTTTCCCCTGCTCTAACAAATTACTTGCTTACAAAAAAAACGCTACTCGATTTGTTTTCCTGGTACCATGTCCTGAATAATAGACAGTGAAGTCCTCAAGACTGGGAAAAGCCATTGTCCGACTAGTGTAGCTAACTAACACCAAGGAGATCAATTTCCAATCTGATCATCTCACATTTGGCAATATCTATTTTACCCTATCTTAATACAACACAAACATTTGTTTCTGCCACTGGATGCCTCAGCAACTGGTATTCCTTTTGTCCTATCATTGGGCATCGTTTCAGATCCTTTCCATAGAATTTTCTTGGCAATTGTTTTGCAGAGAAGTCACCAGGTGTTTTTCTAACCCTGTAACTCACTTTTCGGCACTTTTTGCCCAGGGATAGTAACTGCCGTGGTCCTTGTTACCCCATATGATAACCAAGCTGGTATGGGATTCTTTTTTTGTTCTTTCATCATGATTAATGGGTTTCTGGATACTCTTAGTCTGGCTCGTCCATTGAGATCTATCTGGCTTGTGAGATCCTTCTTTTATACTTTCTAGTGATACACCTCCAGCATACCTCTCAACCTTTATCCATAGAAGTCTATCCATAGAAGCAAACACTGCTATTAACATTTTATTATAACTGCTGATTCCATTTTTCAAAATTATCCTTCAGCATTTTCAATGTTACAATATTTTGCTTTCTTTTGTAACTGTTTGCTTCTGCTTTAAATTAAAGCCTTTGGTTCCCTCTAGTGCCCATTTTTAAAAATGGTTTATCTCTTTTATATTTAAAACATGTCAACTTTCCCACAAATAGGATTCTTAAAAGTAATTCTAAATTATTATTTCAAATTTATCTGGATCCTTAATCCATTTATAACTTCCTAAAATCAAAGTCTTTTTTGCTATTTATTTCATTTTTTTTTAAAGTTCCTAAGCTTGTAGTTAAATTTTTCTTTCATTAAGAATTGAAGAAACTCACCTGGTATTTTCAGATTTGTTGATCCAGTGGTTTCTAATACTGAAAATGAGTTAATAAGTAATTTCTGAATATGATTAGAAAAGGAAATACATGAGTGTAGTGTCCTTCTAAAGATATTGATTGCGTTTTGAGCAAGATGGTCATCCTTATCTGGTGACAACTTAGTGTTGAAGTTGAATTGATTAGAACGGGGTGTCAAACTAGTGGCCCGTGGGCCAGATGCGTCATGTGCAGGCCATGCCCATCCCGGCTTCACAAAGGCAAAAAACATCATGATACGTCATGATATGTCACGTGACACAATCGAGTTTGACACCCGTGGATTAGAGTCTTGCATATAGGCTTGAATAAATTTTCTGTGCTTCAACTTAATGCGTGGTGCTGATTCTTTGCACTTGATAACAGCAAAAGTAAAGTATTATTATTATCACCATCATCATCATTATCACCATCACCATCATCATCTATCAATTTGTCCAAGATGTACAGATTTGGTCAGTCTATCTAAAAATACAGACAAAATATTTCTTTCTAAATTTCACAAGCAAGTAAAACTTGGGCATTAAAGTTATAATACTAAGTGAGTGCTGGCTCTGTGATGAAATCTCAGGGTGGCAGAGGCAGCATCTTGGGCATTATTAGCTGCATATGGCAATTGCTCACTCTACAATCTTGGGTCACAAAAAGTTAATCCAATGTTTATAACATTCTACTTGTCTCTTGCCTGTCTATTAATATGTCATCTGTATTTAATCAGTCATGTGACATACTTCACAATCTTTGTTTTAGTGCAGTTTATATTCAGCCAGACTCCTAATCTGACTTATGTCTGTGAAAACAAACAACATTTTCATAAAGCAAAAAAGAGGGTCCTTTGCCAGGCAACCTTACAGGGTGATAATGCTGCTGTGAAAAGGCAAGATATATAATTAAATAATTTGTATAGATGTTATGTAATCATGGAACTAACAAGTAACCATGCTCAATGCATTTTTTTTTATTATGGATCCTATCTGACAGTTTGTCTCTAATACTGGAATGGGTATCGCCACACAAATGATAAATTAACAAAAGGAGCTGTCTGACAATACTAATTTCACTCAGTTAAGTTTCACCCATATCTTAACAACAAATCAATTGCTGACTTGAAATCTACCAAAGCAACATACTGGGTTGTCTTGGAAATTGACTTTCCTTTGTTACTCAGTGGGGTAGGATCAAAATCTGACTGTGTTTTGTTTGAAGCTTGCTTGCTCATCTACTAAAGTGTTATATTACCAAATTTAATCTTGAGATATTAGCAATAGATTCTTAATAGAATCCGTTTATGAATATTTCTTTAACAGCTTGATCAGATCTCCTCCCCCTTAATAGGAATAATGATGGTTAAATCTCAATCTTTGGGTATGATTATAGCATGATCTGTGGCAGTAAAAAGTGGTAAATAGAAGATGCTACCATTCATATGTCTGCTTTAAGAATATCAGTGTGAATCAGGTCATTGCCAAGGGCTTTCAAATTGACAGTTTAATCCAGGGGTAGGCAACCTTGGCTCTTTTATGACTCGTGGAATTCTGGGAGTTGAAGTCCACGAGTCATAAAAGAGCCAAGGTTGCCTACCCCTGGTTTAATCAATTCAGGGATCTTTTCATTGTAACCTGTGGTCAATATTTAGCAGTTTCCAAGTCAAATACAAACTTGGGTAGGAGAAACAACAGTTGCAAAGGGAACCTAGAATAATTTTGGATGATTTGGCTTGTTCTTTTGCCAGGCCACTCCCAATCAATTCCAAAATGAGGCTGGGGTTTTTTTTTTTGGGGGGGGGGCTGCATAAATTTAGTCCTGCCAAGCATGCTTCTGCCTCCACATTTTCAAATTTTATTTATTCTTTTAAACTGGACACTTATAAATAGGAGGAAGAAATAGAAGACCTGCACATCTATATGATTTGCAAGCTTTTAGCAGATATATCCCTCATGTCAAGTCATTTTTAGGGCTTTAGATTAGAGACATAGGACGTAGAAGCTAAATTATTGATTCTTGTTGGTCTTTGATCTGTCAAAAGAAAAAAAAATGAACCTAACCCTAGGGCACCGATATAAGGCTTTGCACCTCCCAAATTTAAAAAAGTTCTTTTCATAACTCATATTTGAATTGGCTTTACGGAAAATAGCAATATAAACAAAGCAAGCAAATAGAATTAAACCTTGCAGCATTAGTGCATAGAGAATCTCTAGTGACATTTATATATAATTTGGTAAAGATCCAAGTGGTATTTCCTTTGTTTGGCCTGCCTTTGTCAATGTTTGGCCTTGAGTGAAAAGCTTGGAGGTCATCAGTTCAATGAAACCTAAAAAAAGCTCCATCAAACTATCCATTTTAAAATATATTTTGGTTTTTTAAAATTGTGATAGGGGAGTGAATAAAATTTCCATCATATTCAGACCCTTTGTGTTTATTCTATGCCTTGTTCCCCCTGTCTCAAAACTCAAATTTATCCAACCTCTTTATTTGGTTTAGTTACTGAAGCTCTGGTGGATTGCTGTGGATCAATTGTTAGGTACCCTGCTGCTCTGGTGGAGATTTTAAAGTCGTGGCCTTGTTCCATGATGTGTTTTGCCCTTCAGTTTTATCTTTTATTCCTTTTCTATTACAATAATATATCTGCATTGGAAATAATATGCTAGTTGAAAGAGATCAGCAGAGCTCAGTGAGATTTCCAATGAAGATGTCACTGTCAATTTTGATGCAGCATGGAACACAGCTAACTAGCTACTAGCTGCTTCTACTTCAGGGTACATGAGAAGGATGTAATTTGTATGTCATCCAATTTGTATGTCATCCAATCTTCCACACAAATCAGAGTGCCATTTTTACCTCATGCTGCAGGGTTCTTTAATATATACAAGGTAAAAGCAATCACTACCTATAACCAATTTCTGCTTTTATGCATTTAGATGGAACAAACAGTAATCACGTGTTAACAGATCATCAGCTGATGATTCTTGCAATGAAAATGGGTAAAGACTGGAAAGTCATTGGCATTGGATGCCTGAAGTTGACCTTGCAAGATATCGAACAGATTGAGGCAAAGGAAGAAGATGTTAATATGTATAAATGTATGATGCTGCGGAAGTGGAGAGATTCTGAACAGAATAATGGAACAGCCCATAATTTATATAAATGTCTTGATGGTCAGGCATCCCACGAGGTGCTAGAAATCCTGAAAGGTACCCTTGTATCCTATGTAATCAAAAATTTGTCAAGTTTTTTTTTGTTATTTCTTATAAATACAGAATCAGGACCCAGCATAAGAAATTTGATCTTACAGGATATACTGTCATATTAGTGCCCAATTTCTCCTTCGTGTTGATATGAAGAATTATTCACCTTTAAGACTTTGTTAATTCATTTATTCGATTTGTTCCCATTGCAAACATATTATTCTTGGATATTTAGAACAAAAATATTAATGAAGTAAAAAATAAATTCTACAAATGCTCCAATATAAAATAAACAAACCCATCCATACATCAGCACCATATCAGTTACTGTAGACTATTGTGGGGAGAGTCTACTATTAACCAGGAAGCTCCTAACTTAGATTCAGCCCCCATGAAACAATAGTGGTATGCCTCATTCCCCCTCCCCATTTGATAGTGTGGGGCCAAAAGCAGTTTCTCTTCGGATGCAAAGCCCAATTCCAGCTGGAGGAGATCATCCTGAAGGTATTTTGGTATCAAGCTGTGTAGGATTTTATAGATCAAAGCCAGCACTTTGAATTTCACTGAAAGCAAATAGGAAGCTAATAAAGGGTCTGATTATGTAGTTGGGGTAGTAATATAGCCTGGTACGATATTCAAAATTATTTGAAGCTTCTGAATGTCTTTCAGAAGAAGCCCCATGTAGAGCTCATCGCAGTTGATCCCAACTAGGATCTCTTCCATGTTAAAATCAGACAAACTAATTTGCCACCTTTCTTGTTTAACTCCAGTATCATAAAAGCCTCTTCTGTTCCATTTGGTATTGATGTTTATAACTTGCTACATCTTTTACAGTGTTGAGTAACTGGGATGTTGCTATAGAACAGATTTCCCCATTTTGAAAATGTTGAGTAATATGTCCCACAAGGTCAGTTATGATCAATAAATTCAACTCATTCTGTATTTATATGTAATCTTTCTTAGCAATTACAATTGGGATTATCAACTTGATAGTTAAGTGAAGTATTCATTAAATGAAATGAGATTCCTTCAGCGTTCTTTTGCTTTATTGAACTGTAAAGGAGAAAATACAGGGATTGGTCGTCAAATTGCTGTAACTGCAAATGGTTGCTAAACAAAGCAGTCGCTAAATGAGGACTAACTGTAGTAGGCCTCTACACATTTCAACAGAGATTTCAAAGTAGCAGACCTCACATGAGAATCTTTTGACATGTACACAGTTGTATTTACCTAAATTCCAAGTATTGCCTAATTTTACTGCTTTATTTTTTTACAGGTTTTTTTGCAGCAAACGTGAGTTAATATGGAAACAACTTCAAACAGAAATATTGGGAATATTCTTCTGTAAATTTTCCAGTTGCCTAAAAGGAATTTTGTTGTGAACTTAGCAACACTTTAAAATTAACAAAAGCAAATGATGGACCGATTATTGAAACTCAGGATTCAATATGATTTGGGAAGGGAGCAAAATGAGGGGAATCGTGAACTTCTATAAAGGCATTTCCCCCTACGTTTTACTCACAGGTTCCCAGAGACATTTGCACAATCAACAACTTCATCACACCCAGGAGAACTGGTGCTTTCCCAAAATGTTTTCAGTTTTTTTGTTTGTTTGGATTAGGTGGGATCTTCTCTTTCTGCCTTTCTTTTCCACACACATATGAAAATCATCAATCTGGCATAGTGTTGCAAAGGCACTTTCTAACTGTGCATGCCCCAAAATAGAAGCATTCATTACAGAACATTCATCAAATGTTCTCATTCTAAATTCTATCCCTACTGTAGCTTTCAGACCATTTTCTGGCTACCAGGCTTAGAAATGAAATTTCTGGTGCCTTGCGACATGTTTGGTTTCAGTTAATGTAATAAACAAAACTTAGGGTTCCTCAAAGGTTTATTAGGGATTCCTCAGTGAGACAACTAATAATGCAATATTTGTTTCTTGGAAGATATTATGGTTGTCCTAACATTCTTCTGCAGGATGCAACTGAAGGGACATTGGATGCATTTTACTTTTTCTGTGGTATTTAAATCACTCATGGACCTAGTTCCATAGTTTTTATTTAGAGGGCTGGCAAAATATTTAGAAATCCCCTGCTTTTTTGTTCAAAAGTATATTAAAGCAGTTCAAAATTTCTGTGAAAAAAAGTTGATCTTCAGAGGATTTATATATATAGAATGATACCAATTTGCATAAATAATTCCTGTTTTAAATGGCAGTTTGGTTTTAGTGGGAGGTAAGAAGCATTGATGAAATCCAATTGTCAAAATACAGGAAATACTTAGCCATTATTTCTCCTGAAAATGTTAGCTTGTTCCTCATTTTGTAATTTTGCGAGTACCTTATGCACTCTTAACAGAGTGGCTGCCATGCTAAACCTAGCCAAATTGAAATTAACCCCATTTTCAAGAAGACAACCAATTGACCCTAGGCTAAAAGAAAATCAGTTTCTCTAAGGAACTAAAAAACAAGGTGTAGGTGAAGTCTGAACTAACACAAAATCAATCTTTTTAAATCCACAGATTCTATTTCAGCTCTCATTTTGTGAGTGACTTCCCTGATGATGTTCAGAGAAAAATGGCTTAGGCAAGAAATTGAAGACCAGCTATCTGGTTTCAGGGCTAAATGATACTGCTTTTGTAAACCATGTTGAAATAGAAAAGATGTAAAACACCAAACAAATAGAAAAACAAATGCCCAGGTAAAACAGATGGAGAATAACTCTATTACTACTTACCTCCTTTTAAAATCTGAGGAGTGTCCATGATGCCCATTTTATTTTATTTTTTTGCTTTTCCTGCATGGCCAAGAATGTTTAAGTGAACTGTTATTAGGGTAGCCAAAGCTGGACTTCAAAATTTCAGTAACTATTAAAATGGTGTAAAGAGAGACAAAAGACAAAACTAACTCTTTGCTGATATCTAGTGATTGCTTGGATTTTTGCAGTCTAGATACAGTGATCTTAACTGTTGGGCCATATTTGCACAGCACTATTGTAAGCTACTTTGGATATAAAAACATTATGGGCGATTTTCCATCACGCCAATACGCTTTTGTCATGTTTTAACATTTTCAACAAAAATCAGGAATTCCAGAACTTGGCCTAGAGCAGGGGTAGGCAATCTTGGCTCTTTTATGACTCGTGGGCTTCTTCTGGGAGTTGAAGTCCACGAGTCATAAAAGAGCCAAGGTTGCCTACCCCTGGCCTAGAGCATCATGTTGGAAACGCTAGGACTAAAACTTACTTGAAAGTGCACAATTTTTCACTCCATAATCCAAAAGCATTTTACAAATACTTTTGTAGAATTATATGTGTACAGATTTGCTATTTATTTAGGTATATTTTTCCAAAAGTTTCCCTGTATTAGTGGATACATTTGATGATATAATTTATCACCCCCCAGTAATGTAGCAAATCCACCTCTCAATGAAACTTTGGCCCTAAAAAATAATTTTGTAATCACAAAAGTATACTTTGCCATGTAAAACTGGCATCAAATTCCGTAAGATACCTCAGATTTTTTTTTAAAAAAATCTTTTTAAATGTAGCATTGGATTTAATTTCAGAACTGTAGATAGAATGTATATACTGGTGCATAAATATTTCTTGTGATAGAAATTTTTTTGATGGTATGTTGATTTAAATAGATTGTATTTTGTATTTCTTTTATAATTCATTAAAATTAAATACATGTACATGCCAGTGTGCAGTCTTATTTATATTGAAGCAGTCTAAACAGTCACTGATGCTAGGCCAACTCTGTTTTGCAGTTTCTCAAAAGTTTTCTTTCCTTAACAACGAAACTTCTCTTTCTTTCTTGTTTTCTGGATATTTGAGAATTGTTTTGGGAATTTCTCATTGTAGCACTTTGGGGCTTATTTGAAGACAAACATAACTTTATTTTGGTTATTGACCAATAAAAGTACAATCAATAAAAGGAACAACACAAAACTATTTCCTAAATAACAAGAACTATTAGAACCATTTGTGGGCAAAGCTTACACATAATGTAGTAAAATGTTGCTTCTTTTACAGATATAAATTTATCTTGATTATTTAACAGATACATAAAAGCTATCAGAGTGCCCTTGAAATTTATAAACGGGTAATCAACCGGTAGCGTAAATCTCTGTAGAACTTGCAATATAGAAGAACATGGGCTGTGGTTTCTATGATATTTATATCACAAGGGCAACATTGGGTTTCCTATGTTTTCCTTCCTGGACAGGGATTATATTATTATTGGAGATAATAAAGGGGTTACTTTATTATTGGGGATAAGGTTTCATCCTAATCTAGTCTTTTACTCTTTTAATATTAAAGCCCTTCTAGCTGTCCACATTTCTCTATCAGAAAAAATTAACATCCTGTTTCTGTTGCAGAAATACAGCAAAGAGCTGGAAATATAATTGTACAGCCATAACCTAACAGAACGTGAGAGTTGCAAGGGATTTTGGAGTTCATCTAGTCTAACCTTCTACCCATTACAAGAATCTGCTAGTCCAGCTTCCCTGACAAATGGTCATCTAGTCTCTGTTGAAATACTTCCCGTGAAGGAGAAACCACCACATCAGAAAGCAGTCTATTCCAAGATACTCAAACTCACAACATCTATTTTGCAATTTAAAAAGGGCCCTAGCACCCCAATCACCTCCAAGATGTCTAGTGGAGGAGCATTAATTGCAGCATATGTTGGTCTATCCAATAGAAGGCGTGTTTTTTTCCCCCCAAAAGACAACTATACTTTCTTGGTATTTTCTTTGAAAATGTATCACTTATCGTCCAAAAAGCTTCTTCAGTTCTAACTGACCTGAGGGAATGGAAGGATTTATATTCTTTGCAGTCATCTGGTCATTAGCACTCTGAGGGTTGGTTGTTAGCTCTCTGAGAGTCATTGAGGCCACTTGGGGTTTATTCAGGAGTCACCTGAATCAGAATATAAATAGGTGTGGAACTTTTGTGGGACTTCTGAAAGGACTGTGTTGTAAACAGGAGACAGGTGGTGTGGTATCCCTCCCCCTCTGTTGAGGGAGGGCTGTTCAATTTTAACAAAGAATATAAATCTTCCATCCCCCACCAGTCAGTTAGAACTGAAGAAGCTTCTTGGATGAGAAGTGAAACTTTTTCAAAGTAAACACCAAGAAAAGTACAGTTGCCTTTTGGAAAAACATCCTTGGGATAACCATGACCTGGATGATTGAGAATCTCCATAGATATATATCCAATAGCATCCACAGGGGCAATCCAAACATGGATGTACAAAAAACTTTAGTTACCAGTGTTATGACCACCATCTTGCCTGTTCAGTCTACCCCTCTTGTCCATGGATGTCACTACCAAGTCTACTACATATATAGTTACTTGGCAAACAATGTTCCTTTTTTAGGATGTTTTAGTGACTACATAAGACATTCCCAACCTAGCCAGCAGAGCTGAATTGGAAGTACCAAATTCCTTGAGCAGAAGTGAGTGCACTATAATGGTTTCTGTGTGTAGTTCATTCTGTTTATATCCTTCCTTCACAAAAAAGCATCCCATATTCATTTAAAAAACACTGTAACAACCCTGCTCCATGATAAATGACACCAATAAGAAACAAAAAGCAGAAGTTAAATAAAAAAGCAGTGGATATGTAAAAAGAAAGATAAAAATGGGAGTGGAAGAAATTTATAAACTAAATCAGGGGTGTCAAACTGCCGGCCCGCGGGCTGGTTTCATCATGCCGAAGCCGCACCCACCCCATTGCCAGCTACGGCGAAAAAGCTCCAATACGTCACGCGGCGTCACGTGACGTTGCGAGTTTGACATGTCTGATCTAAATTATAAGGCCAGAAAGCAAAAGACTGGGAGTTTAAGTCCCGTCTTAGCCATGAAAGCAGCTGAGTGATTTTGCGCCAGTCACTCACTCTCAGCCCAACTCATCTCTCAGGGTCATCGTCGTAGGAAAATGGGAGGAAGAAGGTGTGTTGGATATGTTCACTACCTTGAGTTATTTGTAAAAATAATAAAAGGTGGGATATAGTCAAATAAAATTAGAGGGGACTGGTGGCTTATTCAATTGTCCACAATTTGCCCTTTTATGAAGTCTAAAAAAGTATGGTATATATGAATTTTATAATCATGCTTCTGTTATAGGTATTAATATGAGTTTTGAGAAGATTACCTTCTTTTTCCTGTTTTTTAAAAGTTTTATTTAGCCATTCAAATATATGGAGCACAAAATGATGAAGTGATAAAAATTAATTACCTTGAAATCTAATCAGAAATGCATGGGACAAAAATGGGCTAATGAAGTGACAAATTAAATAAAGAAAAAATAATGAACTGTGGGTTAAAGTGAGCAATTTTTTTAAATTCAGTCATCACTGAATAAATTGATGGAGATGCCAACAACTAATTTATGGTTTCAAAGCAATGTACCTAAAGAACCATGTCAAATAAGAATTATGAAGGATATCTATTTGAATGCAAATGTTAGCAAAATAAAATAAACCTTAAAGGAAAGGATGTTTCTAGAATGTATAAAATATTTGTCTCTTGTCTTGCCACTGCATGTTTGCAGTTTTGACTCTTGCACATTTGTAGTGGTAGAGCTGGTTAAGAACTTTAAATCTGTGTCTTAAGGAAGTCCTTTTTAGATGATAATTTTATTTTACTTTAAATCACAAAGCATATAACTATTGGGCTACCAGATCTGAGCTGCAAAAATCCAGGAGACCAATAGATAGCAGCAGAGAATCATTTGTGGCTTTTATGAATCTGTTTGCTGCCATCTAGTGGTCTTCAACATGCTTGCTTCTGAAAAACAATCTTAGAAATCCTAATTGTTCTCACATGTGTAATATACATTTGCACCAATGTTCTCACCCCCTGCAATCTCCTAACTCATCCCAAACGTTAAACATGGCTCTTGGCCATTAGAAAATTGCATATATCTGGTACAAAGATCAATGAGTCTCAGAAAATAAACATAATAAAGGTAGGATATAAACAAACAAACAAACAAACAAAAAATACTCTAAGCATCTTTTAAATCTTAAATGAATGTGTCTTTTATTATATTTATTTTTTAGCAATGAACAAACCACACTATAACTTTATAATTTAGATTATAAATATAAATTAATTTAGAAGGTGTTTATATATTAAATATATATTTATGTATATATGTATTACATACATATTTATATATTACATTTGCTTATAATTAGCCAGTATCATCAAATAACTTATCACTTGACATTAAGATTAGCATAAATCTATTACAGATCCAATTTTCTTTTTTAAAAAAAAACTTTATGAAAGGCACAATATAATTTTTTCAAGTAAATAAAAAATAAGAATGAAATATAACTAAAATTTTAGTGCAAGAAACAGAGAAAATAATTGCCACAATAAAGAGCAAAGCAATAGTCATTTGGATTGAAATAAATTAAGAGACATAATGGAATATTCAATTATAAGCTATAATCTTATAAGCACTTTCCTGAGTATAAGCCCCTTGGAATCAAGAAGGCTTATTGTGGAAGAAAATATAAGGAAAACATAAGAACTATTATGGACTTCTTTTCTAGCATATTTTTCTCAGAAGCAACCTGAAAATAAGTGCAAGATATTTAAAAGAGATGAATATTTCTTCTGCCATACACGAATCCCAAAACAGGCCTTTCTTAGCATATCCATGATAGCTCATTCATCTCTTTGTACAGATTGTTGAATTAGGTAGCCGTGAGCAACTTAGTTTTAACTTCCACAAAAATCCTGTGTAGTCTCAGAAAGCAGAGTATGGATGCTATACAAGAATAGCAGATGGCTGTTCTGTATTTCATTGCCCAGAAAGAAAGGCTGGTTCCAGATTTAGCAGACCCTCACTTGGGAGAAAGTCCTGCCTGTCTCTTTTCCTTTTGGTAATCAATGGAACTAGAATTTGATGCATCAGTTGTGGGACTCAGAAAGATTATTGTAATTATACTGAACCCCCAAAACCAAAATGAAGGTCAGATTTATGATGCAGAGTGAAGGAAAAAAATGGCTACATAATTTTTTTTTCTTGGGAAGCCCTGCTTTTATTGTTATAGTTAGGCATTGCAATCCTGGAAAGGTGATATTTGTTAAAAAAAAATAATTAGCAGAGAAAAAAAACCTTTGTATATGGCACCCATGGATTCTTCTGTATTACGTAATTCTCTATGGTTGGTATTGCCAGTTTCTGTTAGAAAAGATGGGATCTAGCTTTCCTTTATGGCACTGCCAAATTGGTGTTAGATAAGAACACCTCATAGGCCACCTGGCTTCATGAATTTTATTCCTGTGATTTGCTCAGGGCATGCTACAGTGTGGAATTATCTGTTTTAGATATTGCTAATCTTATGTCAAGGGATAAAGTTGAGATAGACTGTGCTTGATTTCTCTCTCTCTCTTTCATAGATAATTTAAAGTATTTGAGGATCAATAATTCTTTTCGCAGAATTTTAATTCTCTTCCTTTAGTTATCATTTCTTGAGGCTTATGAGGTATGATAAACTCCTGTGGATGGTTTGAGAGAGCTGTTGCAAAATTTGCAAAGTACTGCATTGCTTCATTTGCATCTCATAATTCTCAATTAAAGGAGTCTGAGATGAGGACAGAGGTTGAACTTGGGTGTGACTGTCATTCAAAGCCTGAAAAAGATGCATAACAAAAAAAAGAAAAGATTAATGCCAAATATTGAAACTAATCTGTTACAGGTCGTCCTCGACTTACAACTATTTAGTGACCATTTGAAGTTATAATGACACTGAAAAAATGACTTAATTATTATTTTTCATACTTATGATCATTGCAGCATCCCTGTGGTCACGTGACCAAAATTCAGATGTTTAGCAACTGATGCATATTTATGATGGTTGCAGTGTCTGTCCCGGGATCATGTGATCATCTTTTGTGACCATCTGACAAGCAAACTCAATGGGGAAATCAACAGATTCACTTAAGAACTGTGATTTACTTAACCACTGATTTACAACTGGTGATTTACTTAACCACTGTAGCAATATGTCTATGGAGATTCTCAGTCATCCATGTCATAGTTATTCCAAATATGCTTTTTCACGAGGCAACTGGACTTTCTTGTTTTTTTTTTTAAGATGTTTCACTCAAGATGAGAAGCGAAACATCTTCAAAGAAAAACAAGAAAGTCCAGTTGCCTCATGAAAAAGCATCTTTGGGATACCTGTAGCAAGAAAGATCATAAAATGGGAGAAAATTCACTCAACAACTGTCTTGCTTAGCAACAAAAGTCTTGGGCCCAATTGTAGTCGTAAGTCGAAGACTACCTATAGAAGCCCTGTTTAAAATAGTATTACCATGGTTTCACATCTTTACTGTTGAATGCATTCTGTTTAAGTAAATAAGCTTTATGGAGAGATACGGTAACTTTGATGTTTTGTTTAGGTTAGTTTTCTCTAGCTCCCTCTTGGAGGCTGAAGTAGCTGAAGGTAAAACTGAACTTAAACATGAGCGATGCTCTTTCTTTTTCTCAGCCATCGCTTTTCTCTTTGTTTAGCTCTTGTTCTTCTCTGAACTTGCTTCATGGAATAATTCAACACTGAGCTACATATATTCTGCACTTTTCACTTCCTTTTTTCCCTGCCTGCATGGAAAAGCAAGGGACGACTCTTTCCAAAAAGGTCAACTGATTTCTTTTGAAAGTAGATTAAGACTTCTATGCAAATCCATGGCCACAAGTTGCTTGTCTCTATGATATAGGAGTCCAACTTTGAAAGGAAAAGGGTCCAGCAGTCCAAATTTTAAAGGAAAAGGGTCTTTTGAAGCATGCAGAAACAGTCATGTGAACCCTGGATCAGATTTTCTTCTTTGAATCTGGATACTTCCCAGTTCTAGAGGCCATCACAGGGGTCTAAGGTTGAAAAGACTGTATTTGCCTATAGAAATATGAGGTAAGTGCCAGGGAAATAACAGTGTTATTTTATACAAACACTTGATTTCCCTGAAGTCAACCCAATACTTTGCCAAAAGACAGGTCCTTTCAATGCAACTATACCAGCTGGAACATAGGCAATTGTTTTATGACCATGGATTCATTTATCCAATTCTGCCATTATTGGCTAGCAACTGTTTCTTAGAACAGAATTCTATCAGGATTTTTTTAGCCCCACTTATAAATGCTAGTTATCAGAATTTAACTTTGTATACTTAAAGTAATTTTAACCACACCCTTGCATGAAAACAGTTACTTAAATGCTAATTTATCAAAACAATCTTGCCTACATGACAACACTCCAATATTTGGGATAATGTTATAAAAGCATACCTGCATTATGTCGTTCACAGCATTCAAAAGTTCTGGAAAATTACAATTCTGGATATCTGTTAGATAAGACTTTAGAATGGCATAGATAGTGTCTCTGCAGGAAGCCTATAAGAAAGAACAGCAATTAAAAGAAATGAAGAAATTCCAAAAAAGATTCCTTGAAGCAAAAATCATGAATAAACTTACAAATGTCTGAGGGTCATGATTTATTTGGTGATCATATATTTTTCCAGAATAACAGCTTTCTTTCATGCAAGCCTTTCTGATCATTGGTTCATTCCCAGGATCTTCAGCGAGACTGAGGTCCAGGACACAATTAAATATTTTCTGTATAGGAGAGGAGCATATTAATTGAATCTGAACTATCCATATTAATCTCAATTAAAATTGTGCTGGTTATTATGATCATTCCACACTGCTTGGCTGTATCTTTTTATACATTTAATAGTTTTTGACTTTCTAAATAACAAAGAGCAGAGTTCTACTTCTTTGACTTATGCTTGGCAATTTAGCACATCTCTTTCCTGCACTTGCCCATATATATGTTCTATCCCCATCCATTTTCATGTATAATATGGAACTTAGAACATGACAAAACAATGCAGAAAGTGGGTGTTTGTGTTTCCTCTCCTCTTTGTTCAAATCTTTGAAACTGCTCACAATGAGATAAAATATGTTTCTAACTAGCCATTCTCACAGGACATTCCCATACATGTTTATCTAGAAATAAACCTAGTGTCTTTGGAACACTCAGTAGAAAGCTGTTTGGAATCACACCCCATGTTGCTTCTATGGATGCAGAAGAAAGATTCCACCACTAATCTTTCTAATTCTTAGCCACTATTCTGCTTCATAAATACTTGAAAACGTAAAGCTCAAAATGTGTGGTATCCCTATCATGCAGTATTTCAACTCTTTGCAGAATCGATAATGCACTGCATCAAAAGTGCTCATCATCACCATTTATAATAGAGACACACATTTTTTTGTGGTAATGATGACATTTTTTTCAGGCTTCTTATGGTGCTTTTGTTCTTGAGTGGGGGAACCTTCTGGGGTAGTTGTATGGAGGAAGGATTTTAAAAAATTAATATGCCAATATCAAGCTAAGCAGAGAATTAATGCACCTGTGCTAACATTTTTGTTTTTAATAAAACTAGTTCAGCTAAAAATAAGTGCTTTGCTATTGGGTAGTCAAAGGAATATAGCTTCAAGCAACACAAAGTTGTGGATTCAGGGGTTAGTCATTTCAAGTATAGTTAAACAATAGGTGATAGCGTATTTTGCCTATGGCAATACAATTGCCATTGTTACATTAACTTCTTGACACTCATACTGTATACAATGCCATTTTCACACTTTTTATGTATGCTTGAGTTTAAACAGGAGCAAAGAACAGTAACTTTAGCTTATTATTCTTTCCCCTGGCATACTGCCTATTCTTCTGATTAATAAATACATTTGGAAAACTGGGAATATGTCTCTGAGCACAAGGATGTGTTTTCAAACAAAGCACTAGGCTACAACCATTTTTTAAAATTTTCTATGAATGAGTCTGGGAGCTGTGGAGACCCGGGGCATTCATAGAACAGATATCAGGAATGTAAATGTGCTGTTAAAACAACACAGAATAATTTAAAAAATATAAAATAAAATTTAAATTAGGCATGGGCATGGAAGAGAGCCAGTTTGTATAGTCCCCGACTTACAACATTTAGCGACCATTCAAAGTTATGACATCCCTGAAAAAAGTGAGTTATGATCGTTTTTCACACTTCTGTTGCAGCTTTCCCATGGTCATGTGATTAAAACTGGATTCTTGGCAACTGGTTCATATATATGACAGTTGCAGCATCTGGGGATGATGTGATAATCTTTTGTGACTTTCTGACAAGCAAAGTCAAGGGGGAAGCCAGACTCAATTAACAGCCATGTTACTAACTTAACAGTGATTCACTTAACAACTGTGGCAAGAAGGCTCATAAAATGGGGCAAAGCTCACCTAACAAATGTCTCACTTAGCAACATAAATGTTGGGCTCAATTGTGGTCGTAAGTCAAGGACTATCTGTACTAATTAAAGGCCTCCAAGCTAGAAACCTGGAGACTATAACTTCTTGCCCTATCTTAGGCACAGAACCAGCTGAATGGCTTGAGTCAGTCACTTACCCTTTAGCCATAGGAATTTGGCAATGGTAAATCCATCTAAAAAATACTGCCAGGAAAACTGCAGGGACTAGTCATTGTAGTTACCAGAAATTTTGACTTGAAGGGGGAGAAAAGGCATGGAGCCTCGGAAGCAGAGAGATATACAACACTGGCACTTTGTGGAAAATCAGGGTATTGATCTATCATGGTGGTCACATTTACAAATGCAAGTGAGATATGATAAAGATGTTAAAAGTGTATGGATTTTATAAAGAGCAGATTTCATTTGATCCAATATTATTAACCTCTGATGAAAAACTAATTAAGAAAATGTATAACTTTTTATTAAATTTGAAAATGGAAGATGAACAAGTAAAAGAAACAATGATAACATGGGCAAAAAACTTTGGACACAATAGAGATTTAGAGAAATGGCAAAACCTGTGGGAAAGAAATTATAAATTGAGCTGGTCAACCTCATATAAAGAAAATCTTTACAACACTGGCACTTTGTTCAAAGCAGCCAACCAATTTTAGAAGCAGGAAACAAAATGTGTGTTTTGGAAAACAAAACTTGGCTATCTTGTGTGTTGTTTCGAGGGTTTTGACTGTTCCAAAGAGAGCAATAAGCTGCATTGTGAGAGAGTTGCTTTTCCCCCCAAACTCTTTCAAGCTTGCCCAGCACATCAGCAGGGACCACAGAGGTCTCTGCAGTAATTGCATTAGACTATGTGGGTAGTGTGAAACTGGTAAAGAGGTAAGAAACAGTTACGCTTAGGTCAGACAAAAGAAAGTTGCATCTCTGTCAGGTCCCCAAAGAAATGTATTTTAATCCTATGCCCATTTTCCCTTTTCTGAAGCCTTTCTTTGTGGCCTGCCATTCTGTTGGGAGGGGGGGGTTCTTTTGGGATTGCTTGCACTGTCTGCAGGATGCCCTTCCCCCGGGGGATGGAATGTCTCTCCCTTATCTAAGAGACGGTTTGTGCTTGGAGCCAGGAGAAATCGAAAGGGAGAAAGACCTTGAGGAGCCCGTCCAGTTACCAAAACATGATGCCATCTAGATTGGCTGGGATTCAAACGAACATTGGATTCGATTGGCTGGGATTTAAATTGAACACTGAGACTCTGGGGGGAGGAGTATTGAATCTTGCTTTTAATGTATTGCTTCACGGGTTTATCTCTCAGATTACGCCTTGATTCCCTGCTGTCACTAACCCCTAATAAAAGTTCCTTTTGAGACAATGTCTGTTTCAAGAATTCTGCTTTCTTGGGAGGCTTAGCTGAGGTAGGTCCTTACAATCCCACTGCATCAGGTGCCCTGAGTTATCACTTCAAAACAATGATTCCAAGAATTTAAGTTTCATGGGTGTGCTTAGGTGGTTTGTTGGGCTGTTTTTTTAAAAAAAACAACACAAACTGCAGCCAAGTAATGCAAAGGTATATCTCTGCATTGACAATATGTATTGTCAAGTATTGTTAGTGATGCACAAAGGCTCTTTGTTGTTATTGTTTTAACTTTGAATGTACATGGGCATTCTATACATATTTCTGTATCTGGTTAACACTGAATATCATGATGCATTAAAAATGCAAAGATTCTGTATTACTGGATTAATTGGTAGAGCTATAATGTGTGTCTTGCTATCGTAGTACTAAATGTTGGGCTCAACTGTGTTATACATGAAGTGAAGAAGTCCCCATTTTTATAGCCAGTGGCCTCTCAATTAAATTAATTAAATGCAATTAAAAGTATAGGTAAAAAAATAATTATTTAGTTTGTTGCTTGATCTTGCTGTATCGGTGAAGTATGAGTGTCTACAGCAAGATTCACCCAGGGGATTTTTTGGGCCAATAAATAAATAAATAAAAAACCAGAACATCAAGAAAATTCCATAGTGATTTGCTAATTGACCAGAAAATTATAGAAATTACTCAGCCAGTTAAAAAAAATATTTACTGGTTGAGCAACTCAGGGGAGTTATTTAAATAGAATTAGGCAGAAGTATTAAACTTCACATGGACTGGATTGCATAAGAATTAAATTGATATATAGCAGATTTGAAAAATCAGAATTAAAAAGAACTCCTTTTACACTGGAGAAAAGTTTTGAATGGTGGCAGCCCAAAAGTCTGTCTTGGGTCTCATATTCTTCAATATTTTCATTAATGATTTGGAAGAAGATGTGGAGCAAATGCACATCAAATTTGCTGAATATTTAAAACTGGGTGGAAAACAAGTAACATTCAGAATGATTCTCACAGCTTGAAAAAATGAACTGAAAACAATAGATTAGCATTTAGCACAGATTAGTGCAGATTTCTTCATTTGGAAAACAGAAATGAGATGTATACAGTTAGGACAGGGGATATCTGCTTTGGTAATATTCTTGAAGAAAAGAAGTTGGAATTGTAAGTAGCTCAAAAAAGGCCAAAGAAAATTTAGCTAACATCAGAAGTAAGATTTACAACTCAAAGAAGTAATTATTGCACTCTACTAGACTACACCCTGAGTATTGTCTCCAATTAAGAAGTCAGAGAAAATTGGGATAGATTTTAAGCAGGACAATGAAGAAAACCATGAGATTAGAAACAGTCTGATGAAGAGATATTTAAGGAGCTAAGTGTGCTTAAGCCTTGAGAAATGATGAGTGAGGGGGAATCTGATTGCACTATTCAAATACCTGAAAGCATACAATATAGAAAAAAATGTCAAGTTTTTTTTTTCTACCAGAATTCAGGACACAAAATAGATTTAAGTTATATAAAGGCAGTTTCTGATTGAATGTTAGGAAAAAGCTTCTAGCAGTTTAACAGTTGACCCTAGGACCAGAAAAGTGGTAGGCTTCATACCTTGGACAGATTCTATCAGAGACTAGACAGCCATCTTCCATGGATTCATGTAACAAGGAGGCTCCTTTTAACTTTATACAATATTCTCTTCTAAGAAATGAATTCTACCATTTTTCTATGCTGGAAGAAGACTTTTTTTTTTTTGCATACCTAGTTCTAAACTAAGCAGTTTTTCAGGAGGTGAGAGCAGAACTATTTTCTCTCTGTTTCCTCTACTGTACTTATTTATCATAATCTTTTCATATTTTTTTAAGTCACATTTGAAAATTGACTGCAATTTAAAGATATTATGCATATTTTGTTCTTACATGCCTTCTACACTTCTAAAACTAGGTGAAAGCAAAGGAAGGGTAGCACTTATGCTTATTTTTTTTTATGGCTGGAAATCTTGAAATCTTTTAGATTTTGTTCCAATGTATTTCTCATTTCATGCACATCTTTAAATTGCATCCATGGAGACTACTTTGGGAATCCATGTCCTAAATGGCTTAATCTATTTCAGTGATGGCGAACCTTTTAGAGACTGAGTGCCCAAACTGCAACCCAAAACCCACTTATGCATCGTCGAGTGCAGAGTGGGTGTGGCCCATTCGCTGGGTGTGGCCAATTGGGTGGTTGTGGTTGTGGTGGTAACGGCAGACTGAGTGGGACTAAAAAGTTCAATCAATGAATTCCAACTCTGCAAGATATTTTTTTTTCCGTGAGAAGTTGAAATTGATTGATTGAACCTTTTTTTTGTGTGCACACGGTGGCGGAAGCCTAAAGCAAAAAGGTTTTATAAAACCCAGCTGAAGGCCTAGGACTGGGGCAACGGCCCGTGTGCCCATAGAGAGGTCTCTGAGTGCCGCCTCTGGCACCCATGCCATAGGTTTGCCACCACTGCTCTATTTATTTAACAGTTTACATACTTCTTCCCATATTTTTAAAAAATGTCATAAGGATTCACATTGAGAAATAAAAAAACTAATGAACTGAACTATAAAGTGATGTAATAATAATATATAAACATATGCCAATGTGGATGCCTTTTGAAATTCAGAAGTGGAGGAAATTGTACAAAAGGGGGGGGGGCTGGTAATTGTCAAATGGCAATCTAAAGGCTGTGGAAAAATTAGCAAGGTTTTTTTCCATTAGCAATTCACAGGAGATGTTGATCCATCAGAAAACCCAATCAAAAGTAGTTTGGAACTTAATATGCCAATAACAAAATCTTGGAAGTACTGTGGTTGATAGATAATAGTTATTACAGCTCTGATCTGCTTTCCAAGACTGCTAGTGATTGCCCTATCATGATATCAGCATCAAGATACGATCTGAACTAATTCTATACAAATAAAGAATTCTACAGATTTTAAAACTAACCATTAAACTGCAATTCCTAGGACATCAGCTGGAGAATCGCAAAACATTTCTTAAAAGCCATTCTTTCTCTTTTTTCTTCTCTTCCCTTTTCAATAATCTAAGACAGATTGCATGTTCTAGAGAGATGGATGGGTAGCTTGAGAGGGCTTTTGAAAAAAAGTCGAAGGCTGTGTGTTTTCATATGCTGGCAGTTCTTTTTTGTTTTCCTTGCCTAGAACAGGGGTCCTCAACCCCCGGTCTGTAGACCGGTACGGACCCATGGCATGCCAGCAACCGGTCCACACAAACAAGCAAAGCCCCATCCGCAGGATGCAGGCAGCACACAAAACCACGCACCTGCCAGTCTGCGGAAAAACCTTTCTCCACAGAACCGGTCCCTGGTGCCCAAAAGATTGGGGACCTCTGGCCTAGAATATTTTCCCAGAACACACCAGTCTCTTTACACCTACAAGCCCCTTGGCCACTAGGACTCTTTAACAAACAGCAAAAGTTAAGGGAAAAGTCCTCCATAGAATTCCTGTGCCTCTCTCTCTTACCTGGCCTATTGGTAGTAAAATAAATCTTTAATTAGGAGACCAGGGAACTTCCTGTTTGTCTTATCTTACCGTATCTTCAAGATGTCCTGGGTATCCAATCTATACATTTCTTAACAAATCTACTTTTTATTTCATATATAATGAATGCCTGGGTTACGTCTTCATTCTGCACCCTAACAGTTTCTTTGAATGATATACTGTGTTATGAAATATCAAGGCCTTTTAAAAAAGGGACCTGCCCTCTGGAACATCTTGCCCCTTTGCCCGGAGTAAGGTTGGCTCCAACCTTCTCGAACTTCTGGAAGAGCCTAAAGACCTGGCTCTGCCAGTTAGCTTGGGGCTCCAATAGGGCACCATCACAATGGGGGGTGGTTGATTGATGAACAGCAGATCCCACTTCTCACCCATCCTGCTTCCTCCCTCCCCATCTTTAATTGGGCTGCAGTGTTTGCTTTTGTATTGTTTATGTTATTAGTTTACACAATGTTTATTTTTTATGATTGTAAGCTGCCCAGAGTTACCTTGAGGTTATAATGGGGAGCCAATAGATTTTATAAATAAATAAATTAATACTTGGTATTCTTTTAGCCCTCTGTAGTTGCTCAGGAGCACATACTCTCTCATGGCTCCTGCGGAACTGAAATCCCCAACAATCTCCTCCAAATCCTTTTTCAGACATAATCTTTCTATATGAGAACTGTGCTTTAGATTTTTAGTTCTCATCCCTTGTGAGCATAACATACAGATGCATGATATCTATACAGGTATCTTAATGTTTATTCCTTTTATACCATGGGTAAACTGGAAGGACAATGGGGGCTCATTGACTTTTTCATCATCTAGTTCTGGTCACCATGATACAGAAAAGATGTTGAGACTCTAGAAAGAATGCAGAGAAGTGCAACAAAGATGATGAGGGGTCCAGAGGCTAAACCATACAATGAACAATTGCCGGAACTAGATATGTCTATTCTAACAAAGAAAAGGACTAAGGGTGATAAGATAGTAGTTTACCAGAACTTGAGGGGCTGTTACAGAGAAGAATGGGTTGATCTATTCTCTAAAGCACCTGAGGGCAGGACAAGAAGTAAAGAATGCAATATTATCAAAAAGCAATCCAATCTAGAACTAAGGAGAAATTTCCTAACTTTAAGAACCATTAATCAGTGGAATGGTTTACTCTGGAAGTTGTGGGTGCTTCATCATTAGACGTTTTCAAAAAAGATGGACAGACATTTTTGTTTGGAATGGTATAGGGCACAGGTGTCAAACTTGCGACGTCACGTGACGTGTTGCGATATATCATGGCTTTTCTCCCAGTGCTGGCAATGGGGTGGGCGCAGTTTTGATGTGATGCATCCGGCCTGCGGGCCAGCAGTTTGATACTCCTGGATAGGATCTCCTGCTTGAGCAGGGGGTTGGACTAGAACTTCAAGGTCTCTTACAACACTATTATCTTATATTCTGTGTTGGTTTTTAGAAATGATCACTGTGAGTTGCTTTAGCTCAGTGACAGCAAATAAGAAATGGGGTTAAGACTTCATTAGAAGCCTAACCTTTCCCCCTATTATATGAAATCTACCCCCTCTCTCTCCTCCCCCCCTCTCTCCTTCCCTCCATCCTTCCCTCCCTCCCTCCTTTAAGTTTACATTATAAACTTCTCTGAGTAGGGATTTGTCTTTTTTCTTATTTATATTTCTTTGCATAGTGTCAAGAAGGGACACTGGCTTACATAGCTAATCATTCCAGTAATTGCTTTATTTTATATGCATAAAAGTAACTCACTCGTTCTATTCAAGGATGTTAGAAAAAATAAAAGGGAATCCCTCTTTCTCTGCCATGACTGAGAAAATTTAAATTATTTTGGTTTCTATACAAAATACATTAAGTAATTTAGTTGTACTTTAAAGGTGGGAACAAAAGGACCAACAGGTATCAACCCGGTTTTATGAATCACTGGCAAAAGAAAGTGTACAGAGAAAAATGATTTGCTGTCTGACTTCACTATGTAACTTGGCAGAGTAGCAAGGAATATTTGATTCTCATGAACAACGGAAAGTGAATAATCATTATTTCGTAAGCCATATGATCTGTTAATAATCCAAATGACTTTTAAAGAGATTAAACTAAGTTACCTGCATGTAATCCTGCTAATGCCAATTTCATTCAGGACTACTTTATCTCTTTTGCTGTTAAACTGCAGATCCATTAAGATCTGCAGTTTAACACACTGTACTGTAGGAGCTGGGTTCACACACACTATCCTAAGCCCTGTCTGGAATTGGGCAGTGCCTGGATCAAGTATGATAAATGTTTTGCTTTTTACTATCTTTGGCTGAAAAACTCATAATGGCTAATATCTAACCAGCCTTTTTTAAAAAAAATCTCCCTTGCCTGGACGCCACCCAAGTAACATGGGGTGTGCTTACCATATTAATTTATGAGAGGTGTAGTCCCTACCACACAATTTTGAAAATTGGCCTCTTATGCTCACTCACTGCTGAAAGTGACAAAAGGTAGCTTCACAAAAATGTGACTTTTGGGTTGGCTTCTTTTCCTGAATGGCAATACAGGTAGTCCTCGACTTACAACAGTTCACTTAGTGACTGTTTGAAGCACTAAAAAAAGTGACTTATGTCCATTTTTCAGACTTATGACTGTTGCAGCATCCCCATGGTCACATGATTTACATTCGGACGCTTGATAACCGACTCACATTTATGATGGTTGCAGTGTCCCTGGGTCATGTGATCACCTTCTGCAACCTTCCAATAAGCAAAGTCAATGGGGAAACCAGATTCACTTAACAATCAGGTTACTGATTTAACAGCTGCAGCGATTCGCTCAACAAAAGGGGCAAGAACATTCACTTAACAGATTTCTCACTTAGCAATATAAATTTTGGGCTCCGTTGAGGTCGTAAATAAAGTGTGTGTGTGTGTGTGTGTGTGTGTGTGTCTGAGGGAGGCGAATGTGTCTGTCAGCAAAATAAATGCCTAGCTAGATACTTAAGGCCAGTGTTTCTCAACCTTGACAATTTTAAGGCATGTGGACTTCAACTCCCAGAATTCCACAGCCAGCAATGCTGGCTGTGGAATTCTGGGAGTTGAAGTCCACATGCCTTAAAATTGTCAAGGTTGAGAAACACTGCTTAAGGCAGTGTTTTCCAATCGCTTGAACTTTAAAATGTGTGGGCTTCCACTCCCAGAACGCTCCAGCAGCCCACACATCTTATGGGTTGCTGAGGTTGAGAAACACCGGCTGAAGACTTCTTCTCGGTTCTCTTTAAACTTGGGCAAGCTCGACCGGCTTGAGAAACCTCGAGTTTCCCCTGCTTAGAAACGGGTTGAGCCTCGTGGGACTGGAAGCCCGGTGGGGAAACTTTACCGCGCGTCTCCTCGCTCTCGCTTCTAGCCAAAGCCGGGCCAGTCTCGGTGCTCAGGAGGTTCCCCTGAAGCCCCTTGCAGAAACCGCGCCCCTTTCGGCGGGCAGCACGCTCCACGCGCGCGCGAGGAAAGCGAGAGCGCGCCCGGAGACACCCCCCCCCCCTTCCCGGGTTCTCCTGTTGCGGTGCCAAACTGAGACGACCGTCGCTTCTGCAAGTTTGGCTTCCCTGGCTCCGGGCTTCGCGAGATGGGCGTTGGAAAGGCAAGTTAACGGGCATGGAGAGGATCTTGCGTAGGCCACGCCCTCTCAACGTTCTCCCTCCCTGCTCCCCCTCGTTTCGGTCGCCGAGAGGGCGGGACCGTCCTTCGCCTTCCACCTGTTCCAGGGATGTCGGCAAGGTGTGGTCAGAAAAGTCCGAGCGAACTTTCGCCTGTTTTACTATTAATTGGTCGCACCGTAGTGGCAGCATCTTAACTAGGGTTGCCAGGTCTGCTTCCAAAAAATAGCGGACAAGCGGGGGGTGTGTGTGTGTTAAATAGTAAAAAAAAGTAGACTGTACAGCTTTAGATTACGTACCATTTCATCATAAAGCTTTTGAATAAAAAAAAATGTCCACTATTGTGTGAAAAAAAAAGTGAACATAATGTGAAAAAAGTGGACTGTCCATTCAAATAGTGGACACCTGGCAGCCCTAAATTCTTGATCATATGTTAAGGTTTCCCCCTATGTTCCCTCTAGGTTGGGCCGGTTGCGTCTGAATTGTGAATCCAATTCACATTCGGATGTTTGCACACTTCATTCTGATTCTGATTTCTATCTTTTAATGCAAAATAAATGAGTATTCAGGTTTAGGATTGGAGGTTCCTCTGCCCTATTTAGTACAAGGGAACAGAGGTGCAGTTAGGAATGGTTGAGGACAAAGCATCCTTTTTCCTTTTGGGAGACTAAGGACCATAATGTTTTTAAGTGTAAAAGTAGTGAATGAAGCTGGGTAAAAATAGGTGATTTGATTTCAGGAATATTTAAGTGAAACCATACAGGTACTTTGCAGTTATGGATTTAATGGACATCCTGTTCTCTTTCTGTCATATTCAAAGTTATAATTTGGTAACACTTTTAGAACCCCTGGAAGTAGCGATAGATTATGTTGTGGAGTCCTAGGTAATCTTTGGGTTTGGTTGTTTTCCTGCAGATGTTTCATTATCAAATTAGGTAACAGTCATCGTTGTTAGAAGTGAATGGGATTTAATCTTATTTTTATATACAAGGACCCCACAGTTTAACCCTGAGCTACAAATATTCTCTTCTATGTCAACAGCTACTTGATGACAATCAAACACTTTTAGAAGTCTAAAATTTTGAGAAGTATATTATATGTGTATGTGTAATAGAGAATGGAATTAGGGGTGATGACAACTAGCATAAAATTTCTCATGACCTTACATAACTTCCTTGGAGAAATAGAAGGTTAGGGAGGTTAGTAGGAACTGCTGTGAAAATGGTTACTAATCACCTAATTAGAAGCCCAAGATGAGATAGCCTCAACTCTACTTAATATTTTTACTACTAGGTCCTTTTTTTGGTGGATGGAGACCTATTAGGATTGTTTTGTGCTTATGTTTTTTTAAACCAGTTTAAAAGGCTCTATGATAGTGATATATTGAGAACAAGATGTTATGGTTTGCAAGGAATAATGCCATACCTTGAATTGCTGCAGTGTAGTATTTGAGATGTCCATTAAGCGTTCGGAAGTAAGTAACAAGTTATTTACATTGGCTGTACACCCTAGGGTATTGGCTCCTTTGGTGCAGAAGGAGGCCTCCAAAGAGCTGGAAAGGGTTAGGCAGAGGAAAGTAACCAAAAACCATGAATCTGAAACAAAATCAAGAACCATAAATAGGGAATGGATCACAAATTCCCTGTGCCTCAGTCAATCACCATCCTAGACATACAGGTATTTTCTGTTTTATCAGAAACTATGCATATTTTAGAGTTTCATCCAACCTACAGATTTTCTTTTAATATAGTTCTTTCAGTACAGATATTGTGGAACAGGGTTTTGTTACATCAAGAAACCTTTAGATAAATAGTAGTCTGAATAGTAATATATGAATATATTATATCATATGAAACAATAATTAAATTTCTGCAAAATCTCTTTAAAATCAGATAGTTTGACCAATAATGTTTAGATTTCTAAATATAAGGTCTGTGTGAATGTTGTCCATGTCATGAAATGGCTTTAGTCACTTGAGAATGGTGAAACAGTGCTGTTTTAAGGGAGTTTTGGAATCTTTTGATCAAAGAAGACCAAGGGCTGGTTTGGGTTTTGCCCTAGATTCATGGGTGATACAGGCTGCCAGCTCTAATGCCATGGATCCTGACTATGAGGTAAAGATTCAGCCCATAAAGTTTGGGTATGGAAGTAAAGAAGTGTTGGGTTGCTAGAAATAGGCTATGCTACAAGACAAAAAAACAACAACAACTGTTGTCTCCTATAGTTCCAAATATTGCCTTCTAGGTAGAAAAATTGTCCTGATTTTTTTTGCTCCTAGTTTTCATTCAATGTAATTTTTAAAAATTCCAAAGTAGAAAAGAATTTAGAATTTCAATATTCTCTTCTCTTTTGAAAGAATTTTTTAAATCAAACTGAATGAGAATTAGTGGCTAAAAAATCAAGATAATTCTTGTCACCTTACCTCCCACTGTAAGTTGGTCACTGAGTGTGAGAATGTCTTGCCTTTCTTTGTACATTTTTTTTCCTCATGAACCTTCCTATTTCTTACAGTTCAATTAAATCCCAGGAGAAGGGATTCACAAGGCAACAACTCCCACTAGGAATTTTTTAATAATGGTATTGCTGTAAGAGGGAGCCCTGCCCCTGAAAAACTGTTCGAGAATATTTCTCTTTCCTATGGAGAAATTTAGAGAAATTGCCTATTCAGTTTCATTCTCCATACATTTGATAGAGAATTTTGATTAATTCTACTGATTAATATAGACTACAGACAGTAACATAGTGATATAAACATAGAAACTAGATTTTAAGGCAGATTTAGATAACATAACACTCATAACTTCAGGATACCTTCCAATGCTAATTCACCTTATACTTTACATTTAGATAAACTACCAAAATGTGTGTAAAATAAATAAAAATAAAAGATATGGATACAAATCTGATATCAGAAATGGCATATCCAAAAATCATTGGGAGAACATTTCAAATCCCTAGTACGATTTTGGGACCATGAGCAAATTAATCTTCACTGAGAAAAGACATTATGGAGATCTATTTCATTGCAAATTGATTTTCCTGGAATTTATTGCAGGATGTAATAATTTTTCAAAATTAATCAGACTTAATGTGTTAACTGGCTCATCAGGACAAGAATTTCTGTGTTACTTCTAACAGCTAATTTTTAAATATCTTTAGAAATGCTTCTCTTTCACTTCACTTTCCACCATTCCTCAGTCAGAACAGTTGTGTATGTGAATCTAAAATACACTTTTCTAGGATCTATACACTGCAGCAGATAATGAAGTGAGATATAGAATATTTAAGTGGCACTACATTTTTTGTAGGTGGGTAAATCTTTATTACAGTTCTGACCAATGCATATATAGTTTTACAGTCAAAAATGCCATAAACTAGTGTTTCCTATGATCTAGATCAGGTCTCTATACTATGCTGACAAAGTTGATAAATGATCAAGGCTTAGTCCACAACAAGGGCGTACTTTGTTCTCATTTTCAAGGCTTGATCTTGGAAGCAAATAGATTTAAGGACAAAAAGGACTTTCCCAAAGCAGCATGATTTGAAAGTTTACAAATATCTTGTCAGGGAAGTCCCTGCCATCATTTTTCTGGAAAATAAGCACCTGTTAAAAGCTTCCCAGATCCAGATCTAAGGAGGCAATTCTAAAAGCTAATGATTAAAAAAGACACATAACCACCAAGGACCCTTGTCTCTTTCTCTTGCCTGATTAGAACAAGACCAGGGAGAGATAGATGTAGGAGAGTAGCAACTACTCACTTAAAATTCCACTCTTGGTCTTGCAGGAACTGGAGAAGAGGGTGGTCAACAGGGGCATCTTCCAAGGCAGCAGGGCAGAGCTTTGGAAATGATGTGGTTGAACTCCTTGCTTTTGATAGCTCTTCTGACCCTGGTTCAGCTTTTATAGCTGTAGAGAAACTAAGGATTTCCCACTAACTCTCACTCTCTCTTTCTCTCTCTCTCTCTCTCTCTTTCTCCCTCCCTTTAAAACCCAGCTTGAGCACAGGTATGCTTTTCACTCATTCCTCAGGCAGGGCTGTCATGTTTAAAACATTGGCCAGCAGTCTTTCTTCACTGGAACCTATTGCACTTGTTCTATTGTTCTATTTGATCTTTTAAAAAGGAAATAACAACAATCCCCCCACCATAAACAGCTATCAATTCCTAGTAAAAAATCTTTTCTAAAAGATCTCATAATGGCTGATTATTACTGCCAAATGAGGCCAATTCTGCACCCACCAGAAACCTGAGTAATATTTGTCAGGTCACAACAGACACAGAATCTTGGGTTAGAGATCCAGGATGGTTCTACTCTGCATATTTTACAACAGGGGTGTCAAACTGCTGTCCCATGGGCCGGATGCTTCGTAGCGAAACCGTGTCCACCCCATTGCTGGCAATGGCAAAAAAGTCGCGATATGTCGTGACACGTCAAGTGACGTTGCGAACTTAACACACCTGTTTTACAACTACCTTCCCCAACCTGAGGTCTTCAAAAAAACCACTTCAGCTCCCAGAATATCCAGTAGCAGTCTGATGTTACTGGCTGCTGGTAAACTTATGTCTTGCTTTCTCTCCCCTATATCACACCTCCATTAACTCAATGTGATCAAGCCTACAAGGTAACGTCCCTTGGAACAAACCTGTTTACCTATACGTTTTTTTCCAAAGGAGGGGAGAGCAGGAAGGAGATAAGAGATAAGAGCAGAAAGAGATAAGATTGACAGTCCCAGTGTGATTCTTCTGCTACTTTGATGCTGGTCTTGTGTTAGTCACAAGCTATGTTTTAAGACCTTTCCACTTCTCTTTCTTGTGCCTTAAAACATTGGCCAGCAGCAAAACAGAGTAGAGTAGAGATTCAGGACATACCACAGAATTCTAGCATCTGAGTCTAGGAGCACCTGACCCACCTTACTCGTTGGGTACCATTAACATCCTTAGTGAACCAAGGGTGTAACTACATTAACAAGAATAAGAAATTGTATAAAGATAGAGAGCCTCACCCAACTTGTGGTATACAATTGCCATATGGTGCCGTAACAAACCTCCCAGGCTGACATCTTGTCCCTAATATATAATAGAAACAGCCTTATATTTTTGCTTACTGTGCTGGAATAAAAGTTGTTTTTCGAGGTATGCAACTATTATGTTTTGCTATCTATTTTTGGGCCAGTGAAAGCGGATGATTTATTGTTGGTGTGGCCAGGACAGCAGCAGCCATGAAGGAAGTTCATGGCAAAAAAATAATAAAAATAATAAAAATAAATAAATAAAATAAAATAACGAGTTGATGATGTGGCATTGCTGTCCAAGCCCAATTCTTTTGTACACATGTGCAATGTCATTGATATGAATGGTGCAGGACATAGTTTGTGACATCATGGTCTTTGCCTATTTTGACCACTCCATAGATACCATTGGACCACGGGCATATCTTAAAGTTCATCTGTGCATCTAATTTTGAAGACACCCCACAAACTATTGGTTGAAAATATGATGTCTTCAATCTGTTCCTGGCCCATTGTGAAGTCAACCTCCACCTGTAAATTCTTCTGTGCTGCAAAAGAGGTGATTTCTCACTTTTGCTGGAATAAGTCATATTGAGTGGTCAGTCTACAATGAATTCTTCCTTTTTTAATAATAATGATATTAAATATTACATTATACAGATAAAAATAATACAAGTAATAACAGTAAAAAAGAAAAGGTAAAAAGTGCAAAAAAAGAAAAGAATTAAAGAGAGGAGAAAAAAAAATAGCATCCCTCTTTTCTCAGGAACTTTAATAACTTATCACTGTCTTTTAAAATAGCAATCTCTTCATCTCATACCTCATTTTATTCTCTATAAACAAGTATTTAAAGCCTCATCATCCATTCCAATCAGCAAAGGTCTATTAAGAGTTACCAGGTACTATTATAAACTTGATCTAATAAATCCACTTGAATTTCTTCCTTTTACATTTATATTTCATTTTCATCTTTAAACAAATCCCCCAGATCTCTTCATTCAAATCTAGTCAGTATAATAAATTCTTCTGAGGTATGTTTAGAGTTGGAGGTAGGTCTTTCTTCTTCATCTTGCCATCTGAATCTGCTGTGAACAATTGGATTTCAGGGCTATTATCTTTTGGAGTTAGAAGTGCTCCAGTTTCTCTTGCCAACCCATAGATGACAGAAGAAGCAGGAAACAAGGAAGATAAATGGGTTTGGGGGTGCCATTTCTCCCAGCAACATAAAGGTCCACTTTCTCTACAGAAAGTCCTCCAGATGGTACATTGCCCACTCTTCCATTGCTTAAGTGTTGCTGTGCCTAAACCATGTATATGTAGCATTACCTTTCATACTGCCAGGGTGTTCCTGACACATGCGCAGCAATCTACTAAATAATCTGGACACGCCTATCAGTAGCTACTTTCCAGGGACTTCCCACAGAGCTACCAGCAAAAAAACTTGAGTTTAATCAATAGCTTGAGTCAATAGCTCCAGAATGAAGTTCCCACTAAAGCAAAGCCATTCTATTGCCAGCCTTGGGAGAAACCCCTGGGCATTTTCCCTGGGAAGCCTGCAGAAGAGAAATGAAGATACCAACAGAGCTATTCTGCTGCACCTTAGTAGGCAGCTTTATTACAAGACAGCCATGTCCAGCTCCCTTCTCTTTCCTTGTGGGATGGGAAGCAGACAAAGCAGCTTTTCAGCCACTCTGTGGACTGGCATCTCAGAGCCCTGCATATATGCAAAAGAGATGTTGCAGGGCCCCTCAAGGATCAGCGGTTTCTCTGCTCCTGTTTAGCATCTACATGAAACTGCTGGAGATCATTTGTCATGATGGGGGGAGATATCACCGTGCTGATGACACACAGTTGTACATCTCTACCCATGGTGAGTTTAGAGATGTTGCAACCACCCTCTGTTGGTTCCCAGAGGCCGCCGAGGTCTGGATGGGGAGCGACAGGTTAAAACTTACCTTGGCAAGATGGAGTAGCTCTAGGTCATTTTGGCTATTGGGAGAGTTGTCATCTTTGATCATGGATGGGGTTGCATTGCCCAATCCAACTTGATGCATAATCTGGGTATTCTCCTGGACTCATGACTTCTGCTCAAGGAGTAGATGGCAGTCATGGCCAGGAGGGCCTTTGCACAACTATGAATTTTGTGCCAGTTACACTTATTCCTGGATCAATGTGCCCTTCTCACAATCACTCATGCTCTGGTTACCTCCCATCTGCACTACTATAATGTGCTTTACACAGATCTGCCCTCGAAGAATATCTGGAAGTTGGTTCAGAATGCAGTGGCCCACTTGTTTCTGTGCAAGCCTATATTTGTACATGTGTCACCTCTTTTGTGGGAGCTGCATTGACTGCCAACCTGCTTCTGGATACAATTCAAGGTGCTGGTTATCTTCTTTAAATCTTTACATGGCTTTAGGCCAGATTGTTTGAAAAATTCTCTCTCTTCCCCCATTCCATTTACTTAGGGCAGGAAAGCAGGGTATGTTGTGGATCCTATCTATTAGGGATGTACATCTAGTAGGATCATGAAAAAGGACCTTCTCTGTGGTGGCCCCTTTCCTAAGGAACATTCGTCCCCCATAAGCACAATTGCCTCCACTTATTGCTTTTCCAAAAGATCCTGAAGACTGGTTTTGTCCTAGGAAAAAGGAAAGAAGCAAAGGAACATGGATTCTTGATTGACAATTCACTGATCCCAGGGAATGATCACTCCTTCGGATCAGAACCCTGACAACAAGAGACCATGATTGCTGATGAATTCCATCTACGGGGTCTTGGGGCAGGGACTTATCAATGGTGACCCACCCTTCTTGGGGAACAACATATCCACTGATATATAAACTGCCTCCTTTCAAGTGCATTTTCTCTCCTAACTTCTGGTCCAGATAGAAGTACCAAGATGGAATAGGGATTGGAAATACGGTCATATTTCCTTAAGCCAGCATAAGGTCCTGCCAGTTGCTGCAGCGAACATATTGGCTTAAATTTACTTCTCTCTGCTCAAACGCCAACCTCAGAGGTACTCTTAGACTAGGAACAGGGAGATTCAAATTCTGGTTTATTCTCAGTTATAGAAGTACACTAGATCAGTTGGGCCAGTCACTCTGTCTCAGTACAACCTACAAAGCTGTTGTTGATGAAGTTCCCCTATAAGGAACTTTCATTTGATGCTAAAGTCTTGATTTAAGACTTTTCTTCCTGGTTCAGTTGAAGTGTTCTGCTCTTAACTATGAGTCAGTGAAAACCGATGAGATTATACTTTGTTGTTTATTGCCTAATTTTCGTCTTCCTAGCCTAAAGATATTGACTTCATTTTTCAATCTTCTCTACATCGCCAGCGTTATTGTGGGGATGGGTTGATCATCTGTCACAACTCGCCCCCTCCTTTTACTCCAGGTTCTCAAGCTTGGAGACTTGGATCAACTAGACCTGGACTGTGGGAAGACGGGGTATGCCAGCTGTCTGTCTGCCATTACAGCTCACCTCTGTTTTCAATATATTTTTGAGCATTTGTTCAGCATATTCAAAAGAGCGTTAAGTCTGTTTGAAAGCAGTCCAAACAACAGGGAAGGGGCACAATAAGTGGTGGTGGTGGTGGTGGTGGTTTGTAGGATCAGCTCTCTGCTGCTTTACTGTGCTATGTCAACCACCCAACTGTCAGCTTTGAACCAGGTATAGTGCTTTTCTGAAAGAGTAGTAAATCCATGTTCACAATAGAAAGAGAGCATGAATCAGTCCAGAGACCTGACATGTGCAAATGAAGAGCCTAGTGTCAAAGAGTGCACTCCCAGGGCTCAAAGCACAATGGCCCTGGATGACAAGGTATTAATTATGCAAGGTAATTGAGACAAGAAGCATAACCAAGAGTACTCATTCTATCTTGATTTTACATTGACAGAAACTTGCAAGACTGAAAATATTTCTCCCTTTCTTTCTTTTTACTCTCTGGAAAACTAGGGGAGGGTTCCTTTTGGAACATTTCTCACACGTCCCTTCTTCTCTGGTCTGAAACATGTTTTATATGCCAGTTGTCCAGTCTGCAGCTCCATCCTGTCTCCCAAGGTCATTTCCACATACACCGTCCTTCCCAAAGTCCCAGGACTAGAGGGCAGCTGAAAGGCTTACTACAGAGCTATTTGGGGCTAAGCTATTTCAAGCTATTCTCAGGGATAACTTGAGAGCATCATCAATAGAGTGGTACTGAAGTGCACTATCTTGTACATGATGTACAAGACATAAAACACGAATTGGATGGTTGACTATGTGACGGAGAAAACACTACCACCGAAACAGCTAAGGATGATTTAAGGCGGCCTGACTGGGGTGAAGTGAAGGCAGGATATGGCAGATAAAGGCAGTTAACAGACCATGTTTTTACTGTAGATAGTTGCAAGTGGGCACAGGACCTTTGTTAGAATGTATACCCCAGGCTTGTGCTCATTTATTTGCATATAAAACACAAGGGGAATAGCATGGCTCTATTTTTCCAGTTTCATGGAAAAGAGAGAGAATACAGAGGAAGTTCAAAGAAATAAGACTTATTTCACCTTCACGGCCTCACTTCCCTATTTTTGAAATCAGCCCCTTTATGCAATGACTAGTCTGAAGTACAGTACCAGATGGTGGAAATACAAACATATCTAGGGAATCCAAGCCAGAGTTGTGCATACATTAATATTCATATATGGAAAATGTTAGAGTCAGTTTGGTGTACTGGTTACCTTAGGCACAAAGTCAAGTTGGATGACCTTGGGCCAGTCACTTTCTCCTAGCCCCCAGGAAGGAGGCAATGGCAAATCGCTTTTGAAAATCTTGCTAAGAAAACTGCAGGGACCTGTCCAGGCAGTCTCCAAAAATTGGACACAATTGAATGAAAAATGACAAATGAAATGTGGCATGAAGATAGTGACACAGCTGAGAGAGGAGTAATAATACTGTAACAAAAGATATTGCCACATAGGCCAATAATTACAGACTAATTTGGCATCCTGTAGTCACAGATAGTACAAGGCAGTATAGGTGTTCATTATCTGGACAGCCAATTTTGTGGAAGAATTGGATTTTAGTCCAATGTTATTCTAGCCTTTGGACAGCAAAGTTTGTGCTGATACAAGGAAGGAAGGAAGGCTAGTTTTTTGTGTTAGAAACTGGGAAACGGCCAAAAGGGATTCCTTATATTGCCTGGCTCTGTATTCCTCAATACATCTGCTTATAGCTCATCTGCCTACATCTTAGGCTGATGCATCTAGTGAGGCTTAGTTGAGTCTGTTGGTACCAGGCATTGATGGTTTTATTTGATTCTAATTCCAATTTAGATGCTACCAATGCCTTGGTGCCCCAGTAGAGTGGATAGATGCTCCTTCTCTTAGGCATCCATTATGGCTCAGTTCACTAATCCTAATCTATCATTAACAATATACAATTGATATTTTCCCATAATATGCTTTCTCTAAGCAAAGAAATATTATCCTCCCTCCCTCCTTCCCTCCCTCCCTTCCTTCCTTCCGTCCATATAGTGACCTTTGGATGGCTAACAATATATAGAACCATAACATAACACAATATAAATAATAATAAACCACATCCTGTCTCGTAGTGGCATATTGGGTTTTGGTAGCATTTTGGCTCCAGTTCCTAAGGGAAAAGCCTGACTTTCAAGGCCTTCTGAAAGACTAACACAGTTGGGGGCCATCTGAATCTCACAGATGATGTTGTTCCATAGGACAGGTACCAAAACAGAGACAGTATGTAGTTAGATCCCATTACATGTTTTTTTTTTCTTTCATAGAGGATAAGAGCATGTTGTCTTTCTGGAACTGATGGATGGACAGACACATTGAAGAAAGGTGGTCCCACAAATAACCTGGCCTATGCCTTGCATAGAACCTGTACAGGTAACAACCCACACCTTGAATTGCACTCAGAAACCTACTGAGCATCAGCATGGGCTTGCAAAGCATAGGTGTTGCATAATTGTGGGGGGCCCTGAGTCCCTGGACTGATTACAGCTTCTGAATAATCTTCAGGGACAGCCCCATGTAAAAAATATATTTTAGTCTAAATATGTTAGACTAAAATATACTTTTTACATGGGACTTACCCTGAAGATTATTCAGAAGCTGTAACTAGTCCAGGACTCAGGACTAGTTGATTGAACAAATCTAATTTTGGGGGTGGGGGCCCTGTCTTTTCCTCCTGCTCCAGTTGACTTGTTACTTCTCAAAGTAGGCAAATTAATCTTTCTTGTTCCCCTTTCCTTGATATTATATGGGCTATTTTCCAGTCTCAAGACTTTCATGAGGCATTTTGAAAAGGGATGTTAATATTGAAACCTGAAGCTTTTCTTTTAGTAATGGCGGATAAATAGGTGGAAAAAAATGGGATGTTATTTTTATATATGTCAAAGGTAGCAAGGATGTTATATGCTCAAAGATGGAAAGAGGACACTCATTTGTAATTTTGTAGTAATTAGGTAGATTTGTAATAATTAGGTTGGGAAAACCTATTATAGTGCATGTTCTGGATTGTTGAATCCTAGGTTATAATCTGGTATATGAGATATGAATGTGCCTGAAAGAGAGGAACATGGTCAGCTAGTAACAGCTGTAGAAATGTAACTAGGAACATGAAGGATTGTGGCAGAGAGCAGTGGGACAAAGAAACCTATGAGAAAATGAAAATTCCAAGGTAGTAAAACAGAAAATCAGGAATGAAGTGCTTTTCTTTCCAGGAAGGAAAACATTGCCGATAGAAACCAGCTTTCAAATTATGATCACGATTTGTGGACAGGAATGAATCTGTTCTCTTTTCTGCTCAGTAGTAAATATTTACTGGAAATGGCTTTTTTCTCCCCTCTTCTCTTCTCCTAACAGTGAGGACAATTAACCAGTGGAACAGCTTGCCTTCAGAAATCGTGGGCACTCCATCACTGGAGGAAGAGACTGGACAGTCACTTGTCTGAGATGGTATAGGTTCTCCTGCTTAAGCGGGGGGCTGGACTAGAAGACCTCAAAGGTCCCTTCCAGATTCTATTCTATTCTATTCTATTCTATTCTATTCTATTCTATTCTATTCTATTCTATTCTATTCTATTGCTAAGCAAGACAGTTGTTAACTGAATTTTACCCCATTTTACAGCTTTTCTTGCCAGAGTTGTTCAGTGAATCACTTTAGTTGTTAAGTTAGTAACACAGTTGTTAAGTGAATCTGTCTTCCCCATTGACTTTATTTGTCAGAATGTAACAAAAGGTGATCATATGAGCCCCCTGAATTCTGATCACGTGACCATGGGAATGCTGCAATGGTTGTAGGTGTGAAAAATGATCATAAGTCACTTTTTTCAGTGCCGTTGTAATTTTGAACTGTCACTAAATGAACTGTTGTAAGTCGAGGACTACCTGTAGGTAGAGTTAGCCAGTGGCAGAATTGCAGAGAAATGAAAAGGATATTTGGCTGGAATTAAATCTTCTATGAATGGATGATACTGTGAATATAAAAAGGGTAGGATAAATGAGAAGGGATATGAGCACAAAAGAGTTGAGATAAAAGAGTTTAAAGCAGTGGTTCTCAACCTTTTTAATGCCGCGACCCCAACCGGTTGTAAGTCGAGGACTAAACCAGTCGTAAGTCGAGGACTAAACCGGTCGTAAGTCAAGGACTAAACCGGTCGTAAGTCGAGGACTACCCAACCGGTCGTAAGTCGAGGACTTTCCCTGCCTGGGAGCGCCGCGCATGCGTGCTTCCGCCCCCTGCACCGGCTGAAGCGTAGCTGGCAAGCGGCAGAGACGGAGCAGGCCGACCATCAGCTGGCCCAGCCCATGGAAAAGGGGGGAAAAAATGGCAGACAAAAAAAATGGCGGACAGCCTTGCTTGGCAACCCCCATGAAATGGTCGATCGACCCCAAATGGGGTCCCGACCCACAGGTTGAGAACCACTGGTTTAAAGGAATGGAACACCGTTCCCATAAGTAGAAGCCAAGACGGCATTACATGTGTAAAGACAGCATTTGCATGTTCCTCATGAGTTTGCCTAATAACATATGTGTCTGTTGCTATTGTAAGATAATGATGTAATAATGTCTGGTTTTGGCTCGGTGTACAGTGTTGAATACATAGCTAATAAGAACCTGATGAGAGAACTCAGCCCATTTGCTCCAAGCATTTTGCAAAAATAGATTAAAGCAATGAAACTAACCTTTTCATGTTAGGAAGGCAGAGAAAGTGACATCAGGTAATAACTTTTACATTTTCTAAAATATCTATAGATTAAAATCAGATAACCTTAAGACAATCGTAATTACTCCTTTAGTGGCAGTGAAGTTTTTATAGTTATACATTCAGTGGAGATTTATATTTTTATCCCTATCCTGCCAGTCACTTTTTGGACTAAAGTCAGGCTTTAGAATATTAAGATATGGAAAAAAATAGCCCTGTTCCCTCTTTTGCACTATGTATAATTTCATGTGTCAACATGATATGTTCCAGATGACTTCAAATGTAAAATTGCAACATATTAAACTATAGATTTTAGAAAATATCAACGTTTATATTTGCTCCTAATTTCTCTCCCTTCTTAATAGGCAAATGTTAATGCTGTTACCTTGAGCTATTCTATGCTTTGTCCGTGTCCAATACTTGGAGCATAAAAAAAACACTGCAACCATTTTTACAATGTTTCCGATTGTATAGAAGCTTGTGATAAAGTCTCATGAAATGCAATGAAACATTTGGTAAAGTAATATTTTTTAAAAAAATGTGTATATTGGGAGATGGGATGTGTGCATATATTTTCTTTTACTGCATACAAATGCATGTATCGGAATATTATATGCAAACATCTATCCAGAAAGGAAAATTATATAGGTAGTCCTTGATTTACGACTGTAATTGAGCCCGTAATCATGAAGGTCATAAAACAGGTCACTGTTTTATGACCTTCATGATTGTGACTCATTTTATGACTTTTTTGTGGTAGTTGTTAAGCAAATACAGTGATCATAAAGCAAACACTGCAGTTTTTAAATGAACCCATTGTTCACTATGCAGGATTTTCTTTTGCCAAAAACTGGAAGTAAATGCCATTTTTCAGCAAAAACAACATAAACTGTGATCATATAACGGCAGGACACTGCAAATGGCTATAAAAGCAGGCTGGTTGCCAAGTGCCCAAAATCTGGGTTGTAAATACCATTTTCGGGGTCTGTTGTAACTTTGAATGGTCACTAAGCAACTAGCATAAGCTGAGGACGACTTCAACATTATTCCTTGCCTTATTTTTTTAGAGCATTCACTGTTGGTGAGCCTTCTTAGGACTTAACAGAGGTGATTGCTAACCACGGCTTCCACATGAGGATGAGTAGGCCCATCTTTTGGTCTCATCATGGCCAGAATAGGGACAGTTGAGGCATATGTACACAGAGTGGCTGGGGACAGTCCCAGAATGCAGAATTTGAACTTTGCATGACATATTTTTGTCCCTTTGAAAGAGTTTTTCTTGTGTTAACATTGGTGTATTACATTTTTCCATTTCCCTTTGCTGGTCTCTGCTAAGTGGATTTAATGGTAAGAATCCAGGAAACTCCATTTTAGCTGTTCCTGAAAAGAGGAAATCCCAGTTCTTTTCATGACATAAAATGTAAAAATAACTAGATTTTTTTTCCTGAATCATGAATCCATGATGTGACTCATTTTCTAAACAAACCCAAAAAACGAACCTGAGAGTTATATAACTTACTTAGTTTTGAGGCTATCCTTTCAGTTTTTAGTGGCTGAAGGAAGTAAAATTATCCATAACTGGATCTGAGACAGCAGTGAGGAATCAGATCACCAAGATAAACCATCTGGGGCTTAGATGCTTGATTGGAATACTATATTTTGGGGCAATATGAAGGATTATTTATTATTAAATATATACCTCAACTCTCTATTTTTATACGTTTTAAGGTGACTTAAAATAATAAAAAGTAGACAATCTCATAATAACATTCATACAATTGAAATAACCCCCCCCCAGTTTTTTACCATCAGTTATTTTATTTTTCATAAACCTTGCAAGATACAAGGTACAAGTCAAAGCTTCAGGAACCTGAGACTCCAATGCCATTGGAGGGAAGGATTTTTGAGTTTCCTTTATAGGAACCCAGGGACAGCAGCTCCGAAAGCTGAAGATCATATGGGAGTACAAGGCCTCAAGAAAGTATAACTGGTTCACTTGTAAGCGGAAGCCTTGTTTTCTCCTGTAGCCCAGTTAATTAGTTACGGATACCATGCAAGTTTGAGGCTGTAGTATAAAAGCATATAGTTGCTGTAGTTAGTACGTGTAGAATTTAATATATACAGTCTTTTCTCATAATTTGCTCCTATTATTCCTAACAAAAATAATTCTGGCTAAAAGTCTATTTGTTTTTTAGTCATTTTCTCCAACCATAAATGTATTTTTAAGCAAAATCTTTTTGCTTTAGGGCATGTCCACCAGATATGGTAATAAGTACCTGGTCTTTGTTTGCATTTCAAACACTTATTTGCCCAATATTGGAAAAAATGAAAATTTACCAACTGAAGAAGAATCAATTAAGAAATTTTTACAGTGTGCAGAAATGGATAGATTGACTTTAAAGATAAAAGAGAAAGAAGACTTAGTGTATTTTAGAACATGGGATAATTTTTATCAATGGCTAGAAAATTGAGTTAGAAAGGAATGTGATATGTAACTTTGAATATATATTAGCAAGAAGAAGACCATTGAGCGATTAACATATTGTTTATGATAATTAACCATTACTCATTGGGGTTTTTTAAACACATGAATCCAGACATTATCCTGTTTGCTAAATATTGAAAATGTTATTTGAAAAAACCCTAACCCAAACCCCAACCCCAATCCTAACCCAAATTCCAACCCCAATCCCGACCCTACCTTATTCGTAATCCTATAAAAGCTAATAATATAAAGGCTAATGGCCCTATCACACGGTCAATGAGTAAGAAACTAGGTTAGCAAGCTTTATAAGAGATCTCTCCACCCTCAACACTTTACTCTGAGGACGCTGACAGTGAATCAGCGAAAGCTAAGTTTGTTTTAGTATTGTAAATAGTTGCTTTTATTGTTTTAAATTTTTTAACAATAAATAGCTGATTTATATTCCTCCCAGAGTTCGAGGATTGTATATTATTGTGTGTGTGTGTGTGTGTGTGTGTGTGTGTGTGTGTGTGTATTGAATTTTACTTACCCGGCCCAGCCAAAATAAGATACGAGTTGTGTAAAAGATATATAAATGTGGGGAACATCTTCCACAAGGTAGAGGCTTTCCAATGCTTGTAATCCACCACCAGAATGCCGCTTTGGTTACTGTACAACATCTTAATGTTTTGTGTGTGTGGTGGTGGGGGAGGTTGGGGGTGTTTGGAGCAGTTCCAACTTAATGCAAAAATCAAGTTAGACAAGGCACTCTGGAACAGAAAACATATGTAGATCAAGAAAGCCTTTATATAGAACCTGTGGTGGGTTTCAGCTGGTTTGCACAACTTCGGCAGAACCGGTAACTAAGTTTTTGTTGCCCAGACCCAGAATAGACTTCCGGAAGCAGCATCCACACAGAGAACCGGTTGTTCACATATTTGAATCCCACCACTGACCCTGACCCCAGACTACAAGAGGACTTAGATCAGGGATGGGCAATTAATTTTCCCAAGTGGCCATATGAGAAACTGGGACTGTTGTGGAGGGTTGAACCAATAGGGTTGTGAAGATGCATAGGCATGCATGTACCCACAAAGCATCTGAACTGAAAAAAAAAGCAATTACCTTCAAAATAAAAGCAATGCAGTTGAATTATGTGCTTGGAGTGCATTTATTTACATTTGCTTTCTAATTTTTGATTGTCCTTATTTGGGCCAGACAGGGATAGCCAAAGGGCCGGATGTGGCCCAGGGACAGTAAAATGCCATGGTCTGCCTTAGGTATGACTTGTTTGCCTTATTTAGTTGTGCTTGCATGATCATTTGCCACAATTAATGATTTGCTGAATTACCCATGATTTACTTAAATATATTTTGTTAGTTTCTAACTCACACATTGAACCATTAATTGTCTTCATAGCATTGTTTTATCTTTTACTTAAAGTGTTCTGGAATATAATTGCTTTATGTCCATCTTTTTACAGACTGCGAGCTTTTATGTTGCTTAGCAGCATAGCTGTTCACTGATTAGATTCCCTCATCAACTCTTGTACTAACCAAGAAATAGATGATGCAATTCTGACTAATTTGCACATTCTTTAAAGTGCTTCTTTTTGGTTGACAAAACAAGCATTTTTTTTGTTAGATTTATAAGAAGAAGCCCAAGCCCTGCCTCTTCCAAATTTCTCCACAATAACTTTGAGGAAATTCTCAACTGTAGCTAATTCTGTCCATGATATCTTAATAAAAATAACATACAGTAATTTAGTGAATTATTTAATCATTCTTGGTTCTTCCAGATTAAGCTTTCATTATGCAATTGCTCTACCTGTTTGCACAATTTAATGGGGATTTAGGCACTGTTTTGTCTTCCAGGTGGAATGCTCTTACCTTTTCCCAGTGCTTCTTCCATCTTTTTCCTTCTCGCAGAAGATGTATGAAAGAGGGAGGATAGCTGCAAACTGTCCCGAGCCTTCAGAATTCCATAATTTGATAGAAAATCTGTGATTATACATCTGCTTAGGCATTTTGGATGGTCTTACCCCAAACCAGTTTTGACCAAGCAAGCAAAATTTGTGGAGATTCAAATACACTGTTTATGTTTATAAAGTTTTATGTTTACAACTTTGCAGACTACTTTGTGGTGATTTGGCTTAGAGCCGTGGTGGTGCAGTGGTTAGAAAGCCATACTGCAGGCTAACTCACTGCTCACTGCCAGGAGTTCGATCCTGGCCAGTTCAAGGTTGACTCAGCCTTCCATCCTTCCAAGGTGGGTAAAATGAAGACCTAGATTGTTGGGGGCAATATGCTGACTCTGTAAATGGCTTAGAGAGGGCTGTATAGCACTATGAAGTGATATATAAGTCTAAGTGCTACTGGTTTATGCTTGGACTGAGATCCTTTGGCAACTTTTTTCACAGTGGAAGGCTGGAGACTGGCAATTGCTATAGGGGAGTGAGAGAGCTATGAACGATGCACTCTGGTTCCTGCTATTTACTAATCATCCTTCCATTCTACATAATTTCAAAAGTGCACTAAAATCTGCCTAATCAAAGAGTACAATATGTATGTCTGAACTTCAAGAGAAGGGGTGACTTTCCTCTCTCTTAAACCCAATTGTTTGCTTCTAGTCTAAGATGGCTGAATTTCATATGAACACATACAAGTGGTCTTTTTAGAATAGGCAATGGTTCAGTTAGAAGATTTCAGATGTTTGAATTAATTTGTATTGAAACATGTTGAACCACATTTTCAACCCACTTTCCATTTTAGTGGACCCTTGGATCTCTTCTCCAAAGTACTGCTATAAAGAACATTGCAGCTAAAACAATATCTTTCAGATCAGCTCCACTTGAGTCATGGACTGAATTATAATTATGCTTTGCTCTAATGTTAAACCCACCAACAATAATTTTTTTCACAGAGGAAAAAAGTTAGCTGCCTTCAAAAGGCATTTCTTGTGCTTATGAATGAAATCAAGTACTCAGCATGCTTTTTGTAAAGGCAGGAAAATTTCATATTTTTGGCATTTTGATTTGAACTGTTTACCCACAAAAGAGGCTGACTGAAAGGAGGCTGGAGATGACTATTTTGGCAAAGGCCTTGAAATAGATTGAGATGAGTGTGTGGAGAAGCCAGGGTCCTGCAGATGTTGCTGACATTAAACTCTTAGGCCCTGATAGTTCCAGGCAGAAAAGGAAATGATGATATAGTCCAGCATCTAGAGATAGCAGATAGAAGACCAAGAATGGGAGAAAATCATAAAATATAAAAACGTACAAATAGAAGTAGAATGACTGTGGCAAAAGAAAGCAAAGATAGTACCAATAGTGATGGGAACATTGGGTCCCAAAATACCCCTTGAAGATCATCAGCATTGCCAAAGCCACTCTTAGTCAATTTCAAAAGGTGACTTTACTTGGAACAGCTTACATCATGCAACAATATCTGTAATCTACATCTGCCTATCCCACATCCTTGGGAATGACTCAGTGGGTGGAAAAAAGTACCAAATCTAGCCTCTAGTCTTAGAAATCTGGCTGATTATGCAATCAACAACAATAACAACAAAAATAATAAATAATTATATCTTCTCATGTTTAATACCAACTTGACTCTTTTATGGTATTTTTCACAGCACATTAATATTTTTCCTCTAAAAATCATTTGAGAAATTAAGACAATATTTAGTTATAAAATGTATAAACTGCCAACTCCTGAGGCAGTAGATGATATACAAAAACAAGCACAACTCTGGAAAAGAATATAATGTGAAATAATTGATAATAATGGCAGAGATCCTTACTTACATGCTTAACCACCATATGGTTTCCAAAAATTCCAGGCTTTTAAGTATTCTCTAAAAAGCCATAGGAATGGGTATACATTGTTCCAAATGAAGGGAGAAGTCATTGAGAATACTTGTTTTTGGATAAGGACTAAGTTAGCTTGGCTGGACAGGGGGAATTGACTTATTTACTAAATTTATTAACTTCCCATCTCATATAGAGATTTGGAGTAAGTGGCCTCAAATATTTATCTGTTAATCAAATTTGCATGCTGTCCACCTCCCTATGACTTTTAGCTATTCAGAGTCATTAATACAAAAACCCATAACCATATAGAGGTTTATAGCCAACAACCAGCATTCTGAAACTCATTCAAAAGCAGACCATTAAATAATGTTTCATCCATAATAGCAAGGTTACATAACAATATTGTTATGGCTAGTAATACCAATTGAAGCTTCCAAGTGATCTTTAAAGCCAGTTGTTTTTTAAGGCAAATGGCAGCAATCCAGGCATGAGTAACTATCTTCAATGCTTTCTGTTCTAGATAAAGACACACTAGCCAAAGCTGGGCAAAGACTTAACTTCCATCGGCTTCTTCCACAGGGGCTAGGAACTCAGCAGGACCTTGGTTGTGAGGTTGTTGGTTCAGGAGCAATATATAATTCCATCAGTTCTGATGTTACCTGGGGATCCATTAGCTTCTGAACAAATAGCCATTCTGACTCACTTGGGCTGAGTCTGAGCCTATTTTCTTCATTCAAGCCAGGCAGCCTCCAGCACTCATTACCGATTCATCTTTGAACTTAGAGTGAAAACAAGAGAATCCCTGGGAAAAGCTAGACTGCACTTGATGGATTCTCCTGCCCATTCTTTACAGCAAAGTCTCAATTACTTTAAAGGGTACAGATTGTTAGCATTCCATAGATGCGATAAGGGACAGAAAAATAATTCCACTTCTTGCACAAATAACGTCTAATTTGAGCATATGCCTATGTATTTATATTTTCTTCTCATTTTATTTCAGCACCACTCCAGGGCATCTCTTCATTTCTTAAAGCTCTGTGGTGATCCAAAGGGCTTTTGGGGCCTGCAGATGGGGAGAAGCTGCCCAGGAACAATCCCATCAAGTGTGCAGTTTGCCTCCATTGTCTAAAGACTACCTATAAACTCCACACAACTGCCCTCAGGTTACTACATTTAGTAATTTAGATTGCTAAGAGATTGCCTGCCATTTTAATTAGCCTGACTTCCTAGCCAAATGTAGGGGCTCCAGCTAATGTTATGATGAAATGATCTCTCTGTGGAAAGAGACAGAGAGGTGCCCCAGAACTGGATCATGCCTCATCTGCTTCAAGGTATGGGCAGCAATGTGGGTCAAGCCAGTGATGTTCTAGGACATATCCATGGCTGTCATGGAGGTTATGAATTTCTGGGTCACCTCAGAGCCCAGAAAACAGAGATTGATCATCAAATTCCAACCCAGCAATGAGATCCTGGAATTTGGAATAGTATTTATGTGCCAGGAATTCCAGATTCAATGGGAACTGTTCCATAGCTATATGTGAGACCCTACTTTGGAGCTAGGTTTGAAGGAGACATTGGGGTGCTGCTGTTGTACCATTCTCCCAGTAGCATAAGTGCTACTGCCAAATTTAAACCCAGCAGTGAGATCTTGGAATTTGGCAGGAGGTAACACGCTACTGGGAGTATGGTACAATAGCAGCACCCCAATGTCTCTTTCAAACCTAGCTTCCAAAGTAGGATCTCACATACAGCTATGGAACAGTTCCCATTGGATCTGGAATTCCTGGCACATAAATACTATTCTCTCTCCCCTGCTTGTAGTCACGAGTGCAATTGTCATATAGTCAGAATAATATAACCGAATGTTTTGCTGTCCAACCTGGAATTTATTACTTTTAAGGAATAAACAGCTCCCTAAAATCCCTGCTTCAACCTGAAATTTGAAGGATTGAAAGAACAAAATGAAGAGGGGGAAAAAAAAAGGCAGACACACAGTACAAAACTAGACATTATAGGAACATTTTTATTGAAAGTTTGCATGCTATATTAGGTAATAGAACAAGGGACAATAGTTACCTATGTGCTCAGACAAGTTCCTTCAATCTTTGTCATTTTTTAGTGGTTCTGACTCACAAGGCTCCGATTTTAATAGATCTCAGTTCTATGGTAAATTGACTCAGAAAAGTTGATGTAGGACAATTTCAATATAGCCTGTGAAATCAAATATCATGTCATATACACCAAATATACCCAATCATTATAGAATTTCAGAAGATGTATCCACTATGTTATATCAAACATTTTGAAAGCAGCTTTAGCAATAGCACTTAGACTTATATATTTATTTATTTTTATTTATTTATTACTTATATTTATATCCCGCCCTTCTCCTTGCGGACTCAGGGCGGCTAACAACCAGATAAAAATACAAAATACCAAAACTACAGATTAAAACGTGAATTAAAAGACAAATATTAATAATTGGTCTAAGTAATTTAAAATTATTTTAAAACCCCCACTAAAAATTTCCCCTAGGCCAGTCCTGCAAGCTGGAATAACCATGTCTTAAGGGCGCGGCGGAAGGAAGGGAGATCAGGGATCACCCTGATCTCTGGGGGTAGTTCATTCCAGAGGGTGGGAGCTCCCACAGAGAAGGCCNGCCGACGGCACCCTGAGGAGACCCACTCTGTGGGAGCGTACAGGCCGATGGGAGGTAATCTGCGGCAGGAGGCGGTCTCGAAGATATCCAGGTCCGATGCCATGGAGCGCTTTAAAGATGATGGTCAGCACCTTGAAGCGCACCCGGAAGGCCACCGGCAGCCAATGCAGCTCGCGCAGCAGCGGTGTTACATGGGAGCTGTAAAGCACTTCATAGTGCTTTACAGCTCTCTCTAAGTGGTTTACAGAGTCAGCATATTGCCTCCAACAATCTAGGTCCTCATTTTACCCACCACGGAAGGATGGAAGGCTGAGTCAACCTTGTGCCGGTAAGGATCAAATTCTCTCTCTGTGTGTAAAACATTCATATCACCTCTTCTGGTTCCTGAATTGCAGAGCCTGTAAAGAAAGTGTAAGTTTCAGGGCTTTGTAACCTTCTCGGAAACCTAAATATCTATTGATTTCTCTCTCTTTTTCTGTACAATTTACCATGGAACTCCCCAGGACTACGTATGACCCAGATTCGAAGTTTTGATGGCTTACTCATGTGATCACATTTTGGATGCTTTGGCAATCAGGTTGCATTTACATTTGTAGCATCCCGTAGTCATGCTTATGATTTATGATGTTTCTTTTTGCAGGAAACCAGTGTTTACTTCTGGTTTCCAGCAAAAAAAACACCCATAGAGGGCCTTAGGTTTGCTTAATGACCACAATCTTTGCTTAATGATTGTGGTGACTGAGTTAAAAGCTTATAAGATTGGGTGTGGTGATATGATGACCAGCTTAAGGACCGGCACGACTTATGACTGCAGTTCCAGGCTCAATTTACGGTTGTAAATCAGGGACTACCTGTATCTCCTTAATTTTCCCACCTTCATTTTAATACCTATTTAATTACGTGTTTTCATAACAAACTCAAAAACCTGGCTAAGAAAACAGTACCAATACCATTCCTCAGGTTTTGCAGGCAAAAACAGTGCAATTACAAGGAAACACCAAAGTTTCTGTTTGACCCCACTGCCAACTAATATTGTAGAACAATAAGATAAGATGAGAAATTTCAGCCCAGCAGATACTGAAGAGAAGGGGAATATCTCTTTGGTTGGCTTCTTTGTTTGTTTCCTTTCGAACTAAAGTGAGCAAGCTGTTGTTTCTTCATTTTGGAAATTGGAGAGATCTGAAACTGGCCTGAAGAGCTGAAAACTCAACAGCTGAGTTCAGAGAGATCTGAAGAATGAGAAAAACAACCCACCCAGCAGGAAAGAAACGTATCATAGCCGCAAAAAGGTCCAGCAGCAGTAGTGAAGCAGCAAGGCTTAGTGGTCCACCAGGCTTAGTGGTCCACCAGCCAAGTGCTTTCAAACCGGCCTGTCATTATGGCTGCCAGGAAACCCAGGAAACCTTTTTTTTAAAAGTGGAATGATGGCTACACAAACTTGATGGTCTTATGCTGATTTATTGACTTTAATTGAAAGAGAATCTAAATTGGAAACAAGGGAAGAGTTGGAAAAGGAAGGTTATATTTGTCAGTGGTTTGGATATGCACAGTTGGTAGAAAGATTTAAACTGTATAAAAGGAATTCTGTTTTTGTAGATGTAAAAACAGATTTTGAAATGGATTTATGTACTAATGACGAACATCTTATTGCAAAAGTATATAATCTGCTGTTGGAAATAAATCAGGAAGATGAATATCTTAAAGACTGATGAAATGGACAAACATCTTTGGATGTAATATGTTGGAACAATGGGAAAATATATGGATCAATGATTTAAATATCATTGAAATATAATTTGAAAGAAAATTTTTATAAGATGTGTATTGTTGGTATTTTAACTCCTGAGAAATTGTCAAAGATGTATAAAGGAATATTAAATAAGGGGACTGGAGGCTAAAACATATAATGAACGATTGCTGGAATTGGGTATGTCTAGTTTAACGAAGAGAAGGACGAGGGGGACATGATAGCAGTATTCCAATATCTCGGTGGCTGCCACAAAGAAGAGGGAGTCAAGCTATTCTCCAAAGCACATGAAGGCAGGACAAGAAGCAACGGATGGAAACTAACCAAAGAGAGAAGCAACCTAGAACTAAGGAGAAACTTCCTGACAGTTAGAACAATTAACCAATGGAACAACCTGCCTCCAGAAGTGGTGAATGCTCCAACACTGGAAATTTTTAAGAAGAGACTGGACAGCCATTTGTCTGCAATGGTATAGGGTTTTCTGCCTGAGCAGGAGGTTGGACTAGATGACCTCCAAGGTCCCTTCCAACTTCTTGATGATGATGATGATGATGATGATGATTTGGAAATGTATCCAATGTGATCTTTTATCATCTATGGTGGATATGTACAAATGCCAAAAGATATTAGGAACAGATATGTGGCTTGATTTACAATATATTAAAAATGGAAGTAAATCTGAAACCCAAAGTTTTTCTATTAGGCATTATGGATATGCAGATGAAAGAAAACATGTTTTTTTTTAATATATTTGTGCCAATGGCAATGAATTTTTTTTAATGCACAGAGATGGAAAGATACACACATTCCCACAACTGAAGTGTGTATGGTGAAACTAATGGGACAGGCAGGGATAGCAAAATTGACTACTTTGATAAAAGATAAAAGTTTATTTAGCTTTGTTTCTACTTAGAGAAACTTTTGAGTTTCTTGCTTGAGAAAGATAAAAATGAAGTTTTGGTTTTAGGATTTGATGGTTACAATTGTTATCATTATTACACAATTTACAAAATATTGTGTAATTTTTATTGTCATTACTAGATATGTATATTGCATATTATTTAAGGTTTATTGCTTCAACTTAGACTAAGTGGTTATCTTGTTATGTAGTTTTAGTGTGTTTTGAGTTGTTTAGCTTGTATATTATTTATATGACACTTTTGTTTTCATTTAGAGTATTAGATATTTGTAGTCAGAAAGTCAGAAGTCACTTTTTTGTATCCCTTTTCTTTCTTGTCACTTTTCAAATTTCTCCCCTTTTGAACCCCTCCCCTTCTATTTTTTTTGTTACTTTGTATTTTATCTTTCATTGAAACTTAATAAAATTGGTTTAAAAAACAAAACAAAAAGGCCTGTCCTTGGAATTGGCCAGAAAGGCCTGAAGAGGCTCAGTGAAAGAGATCACTGAAGAAGAAAAAGATCTGTGGTCCACCATACAGGATTAACACTATGTGGCTGAGGAGGCCACAGTAACATAGTTGGACTTGGTGGGAATTGCCAAGAAGGTCCATAGCAGCTCCAGGCTCCAGCAGCAGTGATCCACCAAAGAGGTCAGGTGGCAGAAAGCAAGTGCCAACTTCAAGGCAGACTAAGTTTGGGTTCTTGGGTGACAGTGGTGTAAGAAGATGGGGCATAATGGGAAGAACAGGATGGGACTCTAATTAGGTCCAGAATAGCCAGTGGACACAGCTCTTAAAAGGACTTGTAGTCTCTGACAAGCTATTGTTATGGAGGAAGAAGTGTCTGGATGGAGTTAGAGCCTAGCAAGGAAAGAAAAAAATACAGCTGATCCAGTTCCTGAGATTTGTTGCTCAAATAAATTGCACTTGGTGTTATTCAAAATTACTCCAACATAAGGGTGCCTAGGATAGAAACTGAAGGCCGCAATTATGTACTCTCTTATCTTGTTTAAACTCTACTGAACATTGTGGAATTTACTTCGTATGTAGTTCTTGATTTACAACAATTCTTTTAGTGACCGTTCAAAGTTTCAACAGTGCTGAAAAAGTGGCTTATGACCATTTTTCACACAATCGTTGCAGCACCCCTATGGTTATGTGATCAAAATTCAGATGTTTATGACGGTTGCACTCTCCTGAGGTCATGTGATTACCTTTTGCAGCCTTCTGACAAGCGAAGTCAGTGGGGAAGCCAGATTCAATTAACAACTGTATTATTAGCTTAACAACTAAAGTGATTCACTTTACAACTGTTGCAAGAAACATCATAAAATTGGGAAATTCAGTTAACAACTGTCTCGCTTAGCAACAGAAATTTTTGGCTCAATTCTGGTCATAAATCGAAGACTGCCTGTACTACTACTTGGATCCACTCCGCTGCAGAATGGATCCAGGAAGTTGCAGAATATTTTATGGAGAGGCTTAAATTATAATTGAACTTCTGCCATGGTATTTATTTTAATGTTTTGTCATGCATTCCAGAGTAAAAAGTTAATATGATGAAATATTATGTCTGTGGCACTTAATCACAGCTCTTTGAAGGTTTCCTGCACTGTATGTTCCAAAATCATTCAGAGATTTTGAAATGTGAACTTAATAATGTGGCCTGTCATACCAAACTTCTTCCTCTTCCAGCCACAGAGTTACACGTAAGGCTTCAATTAAAGATTTCTTTAAAGCAAGATATTTGCTTACATGCATTTTTTGGCCATTTCTTTTACATCTGTACATCTTCACTGATATTTTATTTATTCAATTTTACATGCTCACAATATAAAAACAAAACACAAATACACTAAAACGAGAAAGAAATACAATAAGGGAAGTAACAGAATGTCGACCCAGATTCTAATATCAACAAATATGCAACCCCTTTTAGACACCTAAACAAGGTGGGATTTATTTATTTATTTATTAAATTTATAGGCCTCTCATCTTACCTCAAGATAACAAGATTTCTACCCACCTTCCACCAAAGCTTGGGGGAATAACCAAGTTTTCAAATCAAGTTTTCAATACCTTTTGGATCACCATGAGGATGGAGCTGTTCAGACTTCAGGGGGCATCCTCTACCAGAGGGCAGATGTAGCATGAGGAAGAGCATGGTTTTCTTCTACATGGCCCTTAGATTCTGCTAATGAAAATCAATTGTACGGTTTCCCTGATTTTGAGGCAGGAAACATGTGAAGCTGTAGTACACTTCCTAAGAATAGCTTTAACACAATTTACTGAAAAGAACAATTCTAAATTCCAAACCTATATATAAAAGCCCACCCCATCCACACCTTTGAAATGACTCTATTCACTTGGCACTCATTAAAACTTTGCTCCTTACTAGATGTACTAGATTTATTGCCTGTAGGCTGTCTTACATTATTTACGTTAAGCATCATTGCCCTGCTATGAAATTGTGTGAAATGGTAGATAACCACTACATTATGCTTTATTTATATATCTTTGTGATAATAGATGCAGCTTCATCTCTTGGCTCCAATAATTAATTTCTACAGCTTAAAAGTACAAAACTGATAAATGGCAAATCATATACTTATGTCATTAGCAATTTTTCGAAAACAATCTGAAAAAGATAGAAGGCCACAATTTCTCAGGATCGTGGGTCAGAAAGTAAGACTGCTGGCATGTCAACCTTCCCAGGCAGACCACACAGGAAACGCAACCAGATGAGCTAATGTGTGACTTTATTGTAAGGCTATCTATCTTCACAGAACCTTGCAAGTCTGACAGTACTAATCTCCCACCAGTTCTTTTACAGCCTGAGGGAGTGCTCTTCTAAGTCTCTTTGTCTGCCCATTGTGCAGCTGTGTGCTGTGCCTTCTCTTCTCTGTTCCTTAGGCAGCATCTCTTCTCCCCCATCTCCCAAAGTCCTTCCCACATACCATGATATGGCCCTCCAAACTGAATCCAAAGGAAGGATAGCAACCATTAAATTTGGACTCAGTTTGATTGCAGGATTTCCTTAAAGCACGGGTGTCAAACTCACTGCGTCATGTGACGTGTTGTGACATATTGCAACTTTTTTTTCATTGCCGGAGCTGGGGTGGGTGCGGCCTCTGCATGATGCAACCGGCCTATGGGCCGGCAGTTTAACACCCCTGCCTTAAAGTATATGGAACACTATCAACTTGCCTTCCAATGGCTGCTTATGAACACCTTGACAATATTGTCTCCATTAAATAGCACACACAGGGGGCTAGATTCTATTAAAAACTGGTAATATTAACCCTGACCAAAGCAGAATAAAATCATAGAATCATAGGTTTGAAAAGACCTTGGTTGTCTTTTAATCCAGCTCCCTACCTAGTATGGGAATCCTGAGACTATCCCACACAAATAATTTGTACTTGTGGAATTAGCTTTTTCTATCTAAATGCAGACCCTTACTTTTCTTGCCAGTGAACAGCATTTCCTTGGATAGCTTCCTTTGTACACTCACAACAGAAGCATTTTTTTTAAAAAAAATTATCAATGTCCTAAATACTGAAAAGGGGGGGAAATGTGTCAGGGAGGACTATTTTTAAATTTCAGTTCAGGGGCTAGCAACTTGACCTGAGGAAAAAAAGTCTACCATTTTTTAGTTCAGAGTGCTATTTCACTCACTTCTAAGAATCCCCTATTGCAGACATGTCAAACACAAAGCCCAGGGGCCGGAGGCGGCCTGCAAAGTGGTTTCATGTGGCCCGCGAAGCCATCCTGGAAACAGTGAGGGAATGGCCCCCTCTGCCTTGGCCATGGCCCAGGCCAGCTGGGAGCCAATGTACAATTTTGTGGTGGCCATCTATGCTGAAACGCATTCAGTCTTAGCTCCATAAGCCCCCCCCTGCATGGCCTGAGAGGAACAGTGAGGCTCCTCCAGTGGACCATGCCTTGGCACTTGCCCCGGTCCCACCCCCTTCTGCCAGAAACCCTCAGATCTATCCCACTCCTGCCCAGGCCCCCACAGGCACCCTTGACGCGAACGATGTAGAGCTGGCCACACCCACCCAGTAGACTGCACCCACCCTGGCCACACTCACCCGGCCCCCTGAGGGCAACCACAATGCTGATGCGGCCCTCAATGAAATTGAGTTTGACATCCCTGCCCTATTGTATGCAAACTATCCTGTTGAGTCCCATGGAGTGGAATTATTATTTTCCTTGAATTCCATCCTTTTTTCATCCATACATATGATTATTAGCTCAGGTATTTGTATTCCTATACTAGTACAATTTCAGAAAAGATTATATCAGTAAGTAGATAAAGAAAATTTCTGAAGTCATACAATTAATCTTCAGTATAACATTAATAAAAGATAAACGATGACAGGTAAAGTGCATTGAATTGTTTTGTGATATGAAAAAAAGTCCTTTGAGCTTAGTGCCCAAATTCCACTATATTATTATTTATAATAGAAAGAGAAGGAAGGAAACCTACTAAAATAGTATAGAAAAATATTAGATTTCTGACTTTCCCATCTTTGTGCTCCAATTGATTTACAGTATTTATTAACATAGATTCTAGAAACCATATTCTGCTTATATTTGCTTACTGCAAAAATAATATAAATAGTACATATGGAAATGGTATATATGAAAATCATTTCTGCTTGAATTTAATGAAACTTCACTTTGTATGGACATTGTTAATTCAAATCATTGGGGCTATGCCTTTTTCCCACTGTTGTACAAAGTTAGTCAGCACAGCATTTAATACATTTTAGTATTTTTTTATGATTATGAATAAGTCTAGTAAAAAGCATTGAATTTCATTTCAAATTAATTTTTAAGAAAGTATGAATGGTGATGTGTTTCCAAGACTTTCTGCAGGTCTATTACATAAGATAAAATGTTTCTTCTATTTTGTGGTATTTCCAATATTTATTGCTGTATGGTGTATCTATTTTGGCAATTATAGAGGCAGTTGTATGCCATCTGTAAAACATTTTATACCAGTTTTCTCTTATGTGATAGATTGGAGTAAATGTTACAGATTGTTCGGCATTTTAAACACATTTATTACCTAATTGAAAAAAAACTTTGCTTTTGTTTCTATTAATATTCATTTTATTATTTTCAGCTTTCCTCTCTAAACTATCATAAAACAATTATTTTTATATTTTGCTTCTGTCTTCTAGAATATTAATGAGCTCACCCAATTTTGTATCATCTACAAATAAGCCGATAAGCTAATTTGCAGATGATAAGCATTCCTTCACTTCTTTCTCTACCTTATTAACAGAAAAAAGTTGTAGATTGCTGGATCATTGACCAGACGTTATGGCATTCCATTTAACACAGTGGTTCTCAACCTTTTTAATGCCGCGACCCCAACCGGTCATAAGTCGAGGACTAAACCGGTCGTAAGTCGAGGACTAAACCAGTCGTAAGTCGAGGACTAAACTGGTCGTAAGTCAAGGACTACCCAACCGGTCATAAGTCGAGGACTTTCCCTGCCCGGGAGCACCGCGCATGCGTGGTTCCGCCCCCTGCGCCGGCCGAGGCGTAGCTGGCAAGCGGCAGAGACGGAGCAGGCCGACCACCAGCTGGCCCAGCCCAAGGGAGGTAAGGCACCTGCCGGAAAAAGGGAAAAAAAATGGCAGACAAAAAAAATGGCGGACAGCCTTGCTTGGCGACCCCCGTGAAATGGTCGATCGACCCCAAATGGGGTCCCGACCCACAGGTTGAGAACCACTGATTTAACATTACTTAAGTCTCATAAGAAAGTTTGGATGAGCACTCTTTGAATATAGTTTTCAAACCAGTTCTTAAAACTCTTAGGCTACCATACAATCATGCAGTCATACAATCATATATTGCTAATTGTAGAGTTGTATCTACAATGGACTATGCAGAATGCCCAAGAATTTTCTGTGTTCTTTCTCTTACCTCTGGTATGCCTTCTTATGAAAAATAGGGAAATTTATTTCTGGGGAACAGAGAGAAATTTCATTTGGGCTTCCAAGCTTTCCATGTTTCTCCGGGAATTTGTTCTCTATACTTACAGCTTTTCTGGTTTTTTTTCTCTCTCTCCCCCCCCTCTCTCTCCCTCCCTCCCTCTCTCTTTTTCTTTCTTCTGAGGAAAAAAAGAACTTGTGGATTCTAGAACATTCAGTTCTGCTTAGATAATGTTATGGGGTTGACGACAATAGACCAGGTAGGTGAATGCCAAATTGCATGAGGAATGCAGTTCTAAAAAGAAATATAGATTATATCTCACCAAAACAAATAAGCTCTTGAAGGATATCAGTGTGGCCAGACAGGCTGACATAAATATTATTCAATAAAATATTTTATTGGGCTAGTAAGGGTGACTCTTGATTGAAAGCCATAACAAAACATGCAGAACCACCATGTATATTTTAGTGGCAATTATAAATTGTCTGTACATGAGCATGTTCACACAAATATCCAGAAAGGACTTTAAAATGGGACCTAGTTTATTAGATTAGATCTAGTTATATTAGATCCTGTTTTTGTTTATAGTTTTTAATAATGAATGTTTTAATATATTGATTGGGTTTTGTTAAAATAAGGCTTTTATGCCATTCAGAGTCATACAAATTTGGTTAGATAGATAATGATGATAGATGATACATAAAGATAGACAGACAGACAGACAGACACAGACAGACAGACAGACAGACAGACAGATAGACAGCTATTGCATTGAGCCTTTGTGGTCGCTAGAAGTTCAAAACAACTTGATGGTACATAATCGAGCAATCATATTCAAGAATCCAGCTATGTAAAAGTCTGACAAATTCTTGCTACAGGATCAATACATAAAGCACTTACAGCAAATCATGTGTTCCGAATGTGTATTAAAAAGTCTGAAAGGGAAGCCCACAGCAACCACACAATGTGTTTCCTGAGAAGAAACTATGTTGTGGTTGCAACCAGCAAATTTCCACATGTAATGAAATCCAAGAACCTGAAATGGTTATTGAGAGCATCCAAAAGAGAGAATTTATTTTATGGAATAGTTTGGGTCTCTACAGAAACACCAACGGTGTGCTAATTATAGTTTCACACAGATTCATCTTGGTTCTGGCATGCCTTTACTGAAATTAGTGACATAAATTGATATTTATCTTTTTCAAACTAGATAAAAATCAGATGAGGTAACCAATTAAATTGATCTCATGTCAACTTACATTTATTGTGCCAACATAGCCAACTTAGCTTTATTATGACAAGAGCTGTCATTTTATAAAATGTGCTTTTTTCAAAAGTTGGTGTTTTCCTCTTGTGGTTCATGAAAGTTTGGAAGAACGGAACTTCAGAAGAAACTTCAGTAGGTCATAGTGGAAAAGACCTGGGGAAGACACGGCAATTATAAACCAGGATTGCTTTCACCAAGCTTACTTTTGAGTTTATTAAGCACCTTATGTACTGAAACCTTTGGAAACCACTAGTGTATTTAGATTCACATCTCTGAAAGAATACTTGAAAGATGATGAGAGAAAGCAGGTTGATCCTGAGAAATTCCAGCACCAGAGTTTAGGCTTCGGTTTAGGAACATGAGATATACAGTATCAGTTTAGAGGAGTGTTTCTCAACCTCAGCAATTTAAAGATGTATTGACCACAACTCCCAGAATTCCCCAGCCTGGCTGGGGAATTCTGGGAGTTGATGTCTACACATCTTAAAGTCCATGCTGGACTTGTCTTCTGAAAAAGAGAAGGAGGAAGTAGAGCTAAAGACATCTAGAGATAATAGTTCTAGAGGTAGGTGATTCCAGCAGTGTGGAAACCACTAATTCCCTTCTGGCTGAGGAAAATGCAGCAAGCCTCCAGGATTCCCTACCTTGCACCCACTGACAGTCTCTCAGACTCTGAGGTTCTCCCACCCAATCCTAAGCAAAAGCCTGCTTGAAAAAGGCAGCAGCAGAGGAATGCTGTTTCTCAGGCCAGACAGGCTGGCCAAGAAGAAAGTTGGTAGGACAGTAGATTTCAGTGAGTAACATATTCAGCTGTGCATCTGAGTAGTGGCTCATTTATTCGCCTCCTTCCCTAAGAGAAAATACAACTTCTCAAGCCACAGCTCTGTCGGGTTTAGCTTTCTGATGAACCATGCCTTGAACTCTGGATCTCACCTCGCCATGTTTCCCAGCTTGTCTCTTGGATTCATCACCTTTTTTATCTGTTTCCTGGTCTTGATCCGTGAAGAGGCTTGCCGACATTACACTGGCTGTCTTTAACTTCAGGAAAAAGGACTCTTTGCTTCTGAAATCCGTGCTTGAATTTGCATATCTCTGGACTGTGGCAGACTTCCAGTTTGCTATTTGTTGGCTGGCAGCCAGCAGTGCTGGCACAGAAAAATCATGGCCGATTAAATCTCTGCTCTGGGTTCAGTTGCTGGCTTATATTATTTATTGATTGGCATTTAGCATTAAAACAGTAGGTCTGTAATATTTGTGTGCGTATGTATGTGATCCTTGTTTAATAACCACTTTTTCAGCAATTGTTTGAACTGGTGATGGCACTGAAGAAATTGTACTTAAAATTAGTTCTTGAAGTTCCAGCTGTTGCAATGCCTCCCCCATCATATCTGGACACTAAACAGATGGCTTTTCTGACCACTTTTGTGTCCCACAGTCACCATCACAATTTGCAACTTTCCTTGCTGGCTTCCCATGAGCAAAGTCATTGGCAGGGCTGGCAGGAAGTCAGAGGTCATGATCACGTGAGGTTCTCACTTAATGACCTACATGGACCTTGTTTAATGATGATAACTGGGGACTGTAGGAACTGAGCAATGCTTAGTGATCTATGTGATCTATAACCACATTGATTAACAATGGATATTCTTGTACTAATTACCATCATTAAGCAAGGATTATCTATAGATTTAATAATCCTAGAGTTATGGTGATAATTGGGACTGGAATTGCTGTCTATAAGTGATGTACAATTTCATGTGATTGCATCACTTAGCAATAACAGTCCTGGTAATCCCAGTTTGAGTCTCAGGATTGCATGGGAGTCCCATGCAAGAAGCAAAGGGGTGCCATACTGGTTGAGGGGTGCCATGGGGGGTGGAGGAGTGGCCTCGGGAGGGCCAATACAGGCTGTACATGGGTGGGGAAGTGCAACGGCTGGAAGAAAAAGCAGCAGGAATAATTTTCCAGCGTAATTGTAACCTTCCTTGCTGACTTCTCCATTGACTTTGCTGATGGGAACCTGAACCAAGAAGGTTGCAAATGGCAATCATGTGACTGCAGGAATGCTTGAGTGCCATTTTTTTTTTCAGTGCTGCCATAATTTCAGATTGGCACTAAATGAATGGACATAAGACGAGAACAACCTGTAGGGCTTTTAATAGTAAAATAGTTTTAGTATAGATGTTTTTCCTTCTTACAGTTGTGGCACACTGAGCCAGTATTCAGTTATGCATCATGATCCCCAGTCTTACTGCTGCTACCTGCAAAATTTGTCACAAGGTAGGATACATTCAATATTTGGAAAATCATATTAAAACCTATGGCCCGCAAAGTCTGCAAGGTCAGATTCAGTTGACTCAGAGTAAAATTACTGTATTTCAATTCCCACAGCCCTTGCTTGGGAACTTAACTAAATTCAGGTATCCTCGCTTGCCAACGGCAGTTCCTTTACTGAGCAAGTGAAACATGTCAAAAAATGGAACCCAGAAAATAGATTGACAGTTGTATGAACTAGCCTTTACCAGGTTGTAGGGAAGAGAAACCAAAAGAGAATGTTTCCATCATTTAGGGATAATATATTTATAATGTGTTACGGAGCGTAACATTCATAGATTGTCAGTATTTGAAAGAGGTTGCACAATCATGTAATATTTTAATTCCCTGACATTTAGGCATATCTGCCTATAGCACTGACATGTTTTCCCCAATGTTACTTTCTGTAGGTGTAAAGAGCAAAGGAACCTCTTCCCCTCTCACTTGCTTCAACTGCTAGGAGGAAGTGAGAAAGTTCCACTGGGCTCTACGAATCACTTGTTGTGGTTTTGACTCATATTTTCTCTGCATTGCCTGTAAGTTGCTGAACATGTGCCTCTACTTTCCTTTCATTTTCAAGAGAAATGAAATGCTTAGAATTGCAGTTTCATTTTTCTTCTTTCAGCAACAAAACCAAAAATGCCATTTCAAGTAATGCTTGAAAACCAGAGTGATGGTTAAGGTACTGTATTAAGAGCAGGGAGACTTGGATTCTGGTTAAGTCATATAATCTCACTGGGTAATTTTGGGCAGCTGCTCTCTCTCTCAGTCCAGCCCACTTCACAGGGTTGCTTTTATGGGGACAAATAGCAGGAGCGAGCACCAAGTGTGCTGCCCTGAACACATCTGAAAAAGATGGGATAATAAACAAAAAACCAAACCTATTCCACCAGAAATCAGAGCAATATGAAGAGAATATCTGTAGCTTAGGGTTGAACTTTCAATCAGAAAACATGGCTAGAACTCACAATAAACAAAAGTAAGAGTGTACTGCATCAAAAGTTTGGGAAACAATCACTGCTCTGACTGTGGGGAACTTGGTGCCCCCTGAACTTGGTTGTTTGCTTGCATGTTTCATTACCTGATTAGGTAACATACAGCCTGACTACAATATATCAGAATTGTAACAGCCACTATGTAGACACACAGACAGAAGACTTGTAGAGTGCATCCATGAACATCAACTAACAATCTGAAGGCACAATGAAAACCCTTTAATCTCACCACACGTGGACAGGATTGACCATAGTTTCAACCGGGAAATGGTAGCATACTAGACCAAGCTAAATCCAAAAAGACTAAGGAATTCCTGGAAGCTTGGCACTCAGACACCTCAGCTATCAATAGACACATGGAGATAATCCTTATTTGCACACAAATAAACAATAATAAAGCTAAGAAGGAAACAAAAAGATCAGAACACATCCCCTTCAGTAGTCAATACCCAGATAAATAGAAATTTACACTAGATAAACAATCAAGCAGAAAACAATACCCAGATCAAAAAACTACCAGGAGAAAACCCCTACCAACAGGCATGGCAAGCTACTATATATGAATAGGGAGCAAACATCATACTCACCACCACTGATATTACACAGGTGGGCAATGAAGTGTCTGCAAGCAAGTTCAGAGAGCACCAAGCCCTTCAAAGTCAGAGCGGTGATTGTTTCCCAAACTTTTGATGACAGTACACTCTTAATTTTTGTTTATTGTGAGTTCTAGCCATGTTTTCTTATTGAAATAGCTAAACAAGGTTGCAAAATGTTGCAAAACTAATAGAAATGATGTCCTCAGATTGTGGATGGTTCTGTGCTGCCTCTGTGTCTTAGCAAGGTTGAGGTCATAAGGAAGAAGATTGGTCTCCAACCTCCTCTTCCATAAGCCCCCTGTTGCATATATCCAGAGCTTACCTACCTGCCTGGGTACACATGCTTGATAGTTACTGCTGCTACCACTTATCCTCCAGGAGATCATCTTATCTGGTATAACCTCCCTCTAATCTCAGAATGTGACCAGGATAGGCCCCATCAGCTTATGAATCTTATAGGCAAGTAAGAAAGTGAACCAGTGAATGAATGAATAAATGAATGAATAAACAAATAAATAAATAACACAACAGAGAAATAAATTCCAGGCAGCAACTTCTGGCTCTTCCTTTAGAAGACAGATTCAAATCACAAGGTATAAATAGAATAAATCTTTATTCTAAAAAAGGAGATGAAAACATAGAATGACTAAAATAACAGGCAGATTGATTAAATTAATTAATTAATTCAGATCCCACCTTTATTATTTTTACAAATAATTCAAGGCAGTGAACATATCCAACACACTTTCCTCTTCCTATTTTTCCCTACAACACCAAATCTGTGGAATGAGTTGTACTGAGAGAGTGACTGGCCCAGAGTCACCCACCTACTTTTCACGGCTAAGGTGGGACTAGAACTCACAGTCTCCTGGTTTTAGCCTGATGCCTTAACCAAACTGACTTTTAAAAGAAACCCCAACAGAAAGAATACACAGAAAAATACATGGTTCTGATGGCCAAAGGCTGATGTTGGTCTCCTGCTATCCTGAGACAATTCAGATGGTTTCCAGTTGCTCAGAAACCTACAATTTACTGAGAATGAATATTTCCTTTTTGAGAAATAAATAAAGCAGGTAAAACCAAATGGTAGCTGGAGCATTTTGTTTGCTGATCCTCATTCTCTGTGAAATTTGTAATAATGGAAATGAGTATAGAATAATAATAATGATAATAATAACTAGGGTCCTTGGGAAGGAGTTGATAGGTGCATAAAAATGCCAAATCAAGTATAAACATCTGGCAAGCTTAATAACAACAATAATACTTTTTAAGCATATCCTGCAACAGTACTATTAACACCATCAATCACCATGTGCTAATCCCAGGTACTTGGGAAGGGCTTGATAGATAAATGCCAAATTCAGTCTAAACAACTGGCTTACTGTGCAACAAATTGTAATACTAGATCTTATCAAATATGAACAAGAATAAAACATAAAAAATAATAGTAACAGACAGATAAAGCTCCCAAGTAGCCATCATATGAAAACTCCTTCAAAAATAGTCATGTTCTTAAAGGAGTTCCTCCTGCTGTGTGTCATGTTGTCTGATGGAAAAAAGACCTTGGATTTTGCTGCAGATCTCAAATACATCACATGGCCCTAGAGCAGGGCTTTTCAACCTTTTCACCCATTGTACCACTTTTAGGATATGGCAATATCCGAGTACCACCAGTTGCCTAGCAAGGTGTCAAAAACTTGATGACTCCTCCCCAAAAAGGAAAAAAGTGATGAAGTACAGGTAGTCCTTGACTTACAACAGTTCGCTTAGTGACTGTTTGAAGTTACAATGGCACTGAAAAAAGTGCCTCCCAAGCCACAGCCGAGCAAGACGCCTGATCACCCGGTGGCGCTCTTCCTCCTGTCCGAGGTTTTCATTGTTGTGAGCATTTCTGTTGGGGATTGGCAGAAGGGGTGGGGTGGGGGGGTGTTTGGTTTTTATTCCCCCCATCTGCTGGGTGGTTGCAGCAGGTTTTGGTCACTTCACATGACCCTGGGACACTGTGACTGTCATAAATATGAATCAGTTGCTAAGCATCTGAATGTAAATCACAAGACCCTGGAGATGCTGCAACATTCCAGCTGATCGGAGCTTCTTCTGGGCTCAGCAGAAGCACCAAGATCAGCGCTGAGATCCAGCTGGAGTCTGGTGCCGATCCTGGCACTTCCACTGAGCCCTGACAGTCCCGAAGAAGCGCTGATCCTGGCGCTTCCACTGAGCCCTGACAGCCCTGCAGCTCCAGCCATCTCTCGCTCAGGCTTGTGGAGTGCTGCCCCACCGGTTCAGCTCATTCCCCTCCCCCGCTACCACTTTTCTAGGATGGCTGTGTACCACCTGCCAGGTGCCAATGTACCACAGTTGGTACCCATACCACTGGTTGAAAAGCCTTGCCCTAGAGAAGAAGGAGGAATCCAGCCAATACAACTATTCTTATTCCTCAGTCTTGAAAGAATCTTCAATCCCACCCTTTTCTTGGAAAAAAGCCAGGTGAAATTGCCCAGCTTGCCTACAATATATTGTATGTTATGGGAGCCTGGTTCCTTATCATTTCCATGGAAATGGGAAAGAAATGTTATAGCTCTTCCATCAATCAAATAGTCGAAGACACTCATACAGAACCCCTTGAATTAAGAAAGTTTGACTATACTAACTTTTAACATTCAGCCCAAATTTAATCCAATACCTTTTTTGGCTTTTTAAAACTTTGGGTGGCAGATGATGAATGAGTCTTCCAAACATGTTTTGGCAACTTAATTCTGCAGAATTGACTATAAATAAGGAGTGTGACATAACCAACCAAATCCATTTCATTAGCTCACTGTAATTTACATAGGTGAAAGGAAAGTTATGTATACTTCATCAATAAGAACTCTCAAGCTTTTCTGAGCTTCAGGCCATCTGACACATCTGCTGTTTTGGAGATGGCACAGAGTTCGGAAGGGGATACATTAGAGCAGGGCTTTTCAACCTTTTGACAGATTGTACCACTTTTAGGATATGACAGTATTTGAGTATCATCAGTGCTTAGCAAGGTGTCAAAAACTTGATGACTAAAAAAAGGGGGGGATTTTGGGTTTTAGATTCATTTGTTGTTATAGAAATGGCTAGTTTATAATATTATGGAAAAGTAAAAAGTTGAGGTTCAATGTTAATGCTTCCTTCTACTGCAACAAAGGAAGTATGTTCTTTTTCCCTTCTCCCCCTCACTTTCCCCCCCTTTTTCCTTCCCACTATGTCCTACTATTTGCTTTTGTATTTTCGTATTTTATTCTATAATCTAATAAAATATTACAAACTATAGAAAAAAGGAAAAAAGTACCAGTTTTAATTTCTTTGGTGGCTGTTCCTTTGCTGAATCATTTTCCCTTTGCACTGACAAATGTATGATGAATTTATTTATGTTTATTAATATGCACCACTGCCAGCAAGCTCAGGGGTCTTCAAACTTGGCACTTTTAAGACTTGTGGACTTCAACTCCCAGAATTCCTCAGCCATCATGGCTGGTTGAGGAATTCTGGGAGTTGAAGTCCACAGGTTTATCATTATTATTAAGTTTGTAGACCCCTGAGCTAGCTGGTTGGCCCTTCTTCCTCTCTCCCTTCTGAGCTCTTTCCACAGTGTAGTGAGAATGCACCCCCCATCCCTTCCCTGTACCCTTAAAGACACAGGAATCAAGTGCAAAGCAAGAAAGGCTCACAAAATAAAGAAACATAAGCTCCGTTTTTTTTTTCTTTAAGCTGCCTCAGGCGTGTCACGTGTCACAATGCTGTAGCCCAAGACTGAAAGGCTTCAGCAATTGCAAAAAGCTTTAGCTTTAAATTAAGCCTGTTTACTTTCAAAGAAAAATTTCTAAAAGCCATAGACAGATTCAATTAAAGGGGGTAAAACTAATTACATTTGATTAAACCTTTCCCTGTTGTCTTTTTTCCCCCTTTCCCGCCCAAACCACTTTCTTTTATAGCCTCTCCTCCCCCCCCCTTTTTCTTCATTTCACCTCCAGCTCCAAGCTGCTTCTGGAAGCCTCAATCAGCTGGAGCCCTGCCAGCTCCTGGGGCTTCTGCTGATCTCAGACAGTCCTGCAGCTTCAGCTGCCTCTCCCTCAGCCTTGGGTCACTTCGGCTCATTCCCCTCCCCTGCTACTCTTCTCTAGGATGGTTGCGTACCACTTGCCACGTGGCGAAGTACCACAGGTGGTACGCTTACCACCGGTTGAAAAACCCTGATATATATAATTCTCCCCCTGAAAACACTTTTTGCAAAGTAAATACTTATATATTAAAGGCACTGATTGAGTAGATAGTCAAGTCTTTGAGACATTTAGTACCTGTGCTAATTGATCCTTGTATACTCAAGAATATACACATATTTATTTTAGACAACAGCCAGACAGTACTCCCATTGATGTCAATGGAACTATTGGGAAATACGAGCAAAATGCAAACTACATTGTGCAGTTGCCTAAAAGCAAAGAAAGCGCTGGGAATTTATTGGCAATTATACTTGCCACTGTGCAGAGTGTCAAGCTATGAAGACCCCTTGCATTAGAACTGCTTCTAGCTTGCCTACAGTTACGGGGGGGGGGAGATGTTTTGGTGAACAGATACTTTCTTCTCATAACAAACGTTTGAAGACTAATTGGACAATGTGACCTGAACTGTCAGAGAGGGAAGGGAAGGTTTTACTTTTAATTATCTTTTTCCCGCCATATTTCTACTGTGCCGGTATGCTATGCCTAATAAAGCCTCACATCAGAGATCGCAATGTTTCTGGTGGATTTACTTCATTGGGGTTTTCAACCAGTCTCTTGACACAGAGTATGATGCAATTTACCCACTTTGTCTGAATCATCAAGGAACTGTTGCTTGTGAGCTAAACTTTTTAGATTAGTGTTTGCTACAAACACAGCTGCAGGCTGTGCATATAGATGTTTCAATGTAGCTATCACATTTAATTTCAAAGAGCACTCTATCAACATAGTGGGTTTTTAAAAACAGAAACACTTCTGAGATCAAAACGTCCTGTGGAAATTCATAAATTAAGCATCGAATGAAGGACTGCTGATTTGTTTGCTGTAAAGTGACAATCAATTGTTCTATCAGAAGACTTCACTTTGTAGTGCGTCCAGATATAATTTCTCCATTCACTTTGAATACTGAACGTCATCAGTATGAGAATGTTTATATACTTATCTGTTTTAGCATCACTAATTCTTTATAAATAAATGCATCATCCAATTTTAATTACAAAATGTCTTGATTATAGTATTGAAAGATCTCGATTTCCATTTCTGCATAGAAAAATGGGGTCTAATACACTGGAATTAATACATGTCTTAACATGAATGAAAATTTAAGGTTAGTATATTTTAGTTTTATATCAGAATGTTAAACATTTTGAAAACAAGATGGCATATTCATCCTGTTATTACGGTACCTCTGAAACATGCTATTATGGTGCCAGACAGTATCCCTCCAGTTTTGCAGATTCTTAGCCACTGTTGTTGATCTGCAGGGAAGTGTTACATTTCTAAGCCTAATTTGCATTTCCCATACAAACAATTACTTTGGACTCAGATAATTCTCTTTGGGGATTAAAGATGAAATAAAAATCTGACCATTAAGAAAAAGGGAATAGTTACAAAATGGCAGTAAAAATAATTTGTAATCGTAGAATAATTGCTAAACACAGCAGTGCCTTTCTTCAAAACTCAAAAGAAGAGAGCCCAACAGTAATACAGAATATGTGTAATTTAGACTTTTAACTGTTTTGGGTTCTTGATGTTTTTTCAGCATGTTTGCTTTCTTGTAGATGTTTCTTGCTATATAGCACCATTAATGCATGGGAAAGTCAGATTTGATGCTGATTTAGATACAGTTGCTTGTGTTGTCATTCTTGGTTAGGACACGATTTCTTCCTTAATAACTTATTAGGGTCTTGTTTTTTCTTGATTGTTTATCTTGTCTGTCTCCTGCTAATCTGGGTGTTGGCTATGACGGAAGATGAGCTCTGGGCTATTTTTTCTCCTTCCTTGGTTTTTAATTATATCTTCTCAATAGTCTATTGCCTGCCAATTTCCAGGGAATTCCCTGGCATTTTTGGATCTGGCTTGATGTAAAATATTAACAATTTACCATTGAAAAGTGTGTTGAATGCATAGAGAGCTTAAGGATTATGTCTTCTGACTGTCAGTTGATGTTTGCAAACATGTGCTGCTAACCTTCTACCTGTCTGTCCTACATAGTGGCTGTTAAAGAATGCTACACTTACAGAATACAAAGCAACAACAAAACTCCTTGCAGACAGCACAAGCAGAAAAAAAAAACTTCAGTAGTGTAGTTTCACTACTATGTTGGGTTTCTTTCAGATAGGTCTTTGTAACAGATTCACACTTGATGAGAGCATCTAACAAATTGTGGCTGATCTTGGAACCTGAACAAGGTTAACCCAGATGTGATGTGGATGGGAGCTGTCTTGGAAATTCTAGAGCTGTGGAGTTCTTGGTGTTCTTGATAAGATATAAAAGTTCTATGGCAAGCTTTTGGATAAAATTGGTAGTATTTACAACCATAGGCAATTCAGTGTGGACTGTAAATTTAGGAACCTTGGAGGGAAAATAGTTACTTTGGAACTGTTGAGAGACTGGCAAGAGTGACTAATAACAAATTAGCCAAAATTAGCCAAAAAAGCTAATACAATTCTGGGTTGTATAAACAGAATCAAGATCACGCGAAATATTAGTACCGCTTTATAAAACCCTAGGGAGACCACACCTGGAATACTGCAACCAATTTTGGTCACCATACTACAAAAAAGATGTTGAGACTTTGGAAAAAGTTCAGAGAAGAGCAACTAAGATTATCAAAGGCCTGGAGACTAAAACATATCAAGAATGGCTGCAAGACTTAGGTTTGGCTAGTCTAAAGAAAATAAGAAATAGGGGTGACATGATAGCAGTATTCCAGTATCTGAGGGGCTGCCACAAAGAAGAAGGGGTCAAATTATTCTCCAAAGCACCAGAGGGCAGGACAAGAAACAATGGTTGGAAACTGATCAAAGAGAGAAGCAACCTGGAATTAAGGAGAAACTTCCTGAAAATGAGGACAATTAACTAGTGGAACAGCTTGCCTTCAGAAATCATGGGCGCTCCATCACTGGAGGTTTTTAAGAAGAGACTAGACAATCACCTGCTTGAGCAGGGGGCTGGACTAGAAGACCTCCAAGGTCCCTTCCAGATTCTATTCTATTCTATTCTATTCTATTCTATTCTATTCTATTCTATTCTATTCTATTCTATTCTATTCTATTGTTGGATATGTATGCATCTTCCACCAGAATCAGGAAATGGAGTGGCATTAGAAGGTATTTTCCTTGATCAGGAATGGGAAAACATTTACTTAACAATTAGTAATTGCTCATAGTTACCCTACACAGGATTACCAAAGAGCTTCACCCCAAATGCCACTTGCTTAAAAAATCCCTGAGGCAAATAATAGAACTGAACTATATCAACTCTGGGTATTTGTTGGATAGCTAAAGCAAGATTGTGTTTTTCTAAATCAAAAAATGATCTGGCAACCAAAAAACCCATTTAGGTTGGTTATCCATGCCTATAGTTATTGTGTGGGCAACAAGTCTTAAAAATTCTAATTGGTATGGCACATGCACTTTGGGTTTTGTGGTGCCAAGTATCAGTCTGGAGTTCGATCTTGATAGGCTGAAGGTTGACTCAGTCTTCCATCCTTCCAAGGTCCATAAAATGAGGATCCAGATTGTTGGGGGCAATATGCTGATGTTTGTAAACCACTCTGAAAGTTCTGTAAAACATTATGGAGTGATATATAAGTGTAAGTGCTATTGCTATTAATAACCTTCAGCAAGATCAAAGATAAATCACGGCAAAAACACCCCAAAAAGCTCATCTCATAGCACCTGAATAGAGAAATCATTGGCTAATATTCCCTGTGGATATCATCTTAAATTACAGAAATATTTTAGCATTAGGAAAGTGGACTAAAGAAGCTTTGGACATGCTGATGAAAATAAGTAAGGACTTTTTGACCTTACAACAACTATCATATGAGAGCTATGACTCCATGGGAATCAGAGTCTCAAAGTGGGGAGGATGATAAGCGAGCCTATTTAGCTATATTTAAGAAAGGATATTTCCTCAAATTTGATGCAGCCAGCTTGCGAGAAAGAGAAAAAGGTGTAACACACTAATCTCAGGGAAACAACAACAGATTTAAGATTAGAATTCTAAAATTCTAAAAGGGTGATAGGTAGTAAAAATACATGAAAATAAAATTGCAAGGAAATTTTTAGACTAAAAGGACATGAAATATGAGAAAACTGTCAGGATAATGGGATAATTTCCATGGGATAGAGGTAAACACAAAACAAAGTGGGAACAGAGGGATAGTAATGGTAGGAGAAAAAGACAGTAAAATATCTGAGAACCAATGATTTTTGACTATATATTCCTTTAAGTAGACATGCTCTTTAAGGGAACTTTCCTTGAAATGGGCAACATAACTTAATTTGGAATCTATTACTGAGCATTAATTATTCTGTACAGAATAAAGCTTTGCAAAGATTTCTCCGTCTGGTGTAATTCAATTGGGTGAAGGCTAAGAACCCCCAGCCTTTCTGGGACAATACTCTGAGCTTGATTGCTTGCATTACCCATCTAGGTAATATCACCCATGATAATGGGATTTGCTGCCTGTTTATATATAGTAGCTTGTTCTGATTGTGTTGGTGGGGATGTTGTTTTCTTCTTGGTAGTCCCTAGATTAGTACATTATATTTTCTGCTTGATTGTCTAATGTTAATCTTTGCATATCTGGGTGTTGGCTGTTAGAGAGGATGTTTGTTTTGTTTATTCTTACATTTATCTTTTGACGTGTGTAAATGTGGTTTACACACCGTTCAAACACTCACTCACAGTGATGATGTTACTTAGGCTTGGATAATGAACATCTGCAAGGAAATAACCAAACTCTGATAGCATCAAAGACACCACAGTTCAGCCTTGGATTACAGACATTCTTATATTGGAAATTTTAGAGCTGTTAGCAAGTTTAGGAAGAAAGCAGTAGCAAAACACTTCTGTTACACTGCCCTCAAAGTCACAAAAACCACCACTATTCAACATTATAGTCTTTTTAAATGAAAAATACATGCAGTAGGACAACCCAAAGACCATGCCAGCATGTATACAAGGGGAAAATGTTTTTTTACTAACAATATATTTGCTTTTATTCTTTTTTACTTATTTGTTTGCTAGCCAATTTTGACCCTTCCTATTCCTGTTGAAGAAAATTAAATAGCTATAATGTCCTGAATATCTTGGAATTGGATCTAATCCCCTTTACCAATCAAAGCAGTCAAATATCAACATGTATATTCTGAACAATAATCAGTAAGTAAAATCAAGAAAAATAATAATAAAAATACTATCTACTCTATTTTCAATTAGTGAAATCCCAAACTTGAAAAGCAACAAATCTTGGAGCTCCTTTCTCTCTTCTTGAGGAATTAAATCATTGGAATGAATTCCTGCCTTTAGTATCTTCTCCTTCCGAAGAGACTGGTTGCTCTTCAACAAATTTATTTTCAAACAGGGATGAGCAAGTTATGCAATCCTGAAAAGAATTTACAACAGACTTTATGGCTAGGCAATCTTTATTGAATGTAAAAGTGATAATTTCTGTCTCTTGAATATTTAACATCTATAAAACAAAGTGTGAACTTTGTAAAAACAGTTTTTGATTTTTTTGTGCAGCGTGATGCCGATTAGTTAGCAGCTCTCACATAAGCTCAAAACATTAGCACTAAGAGTCAACAGGCCATGATTAGGGAAAACAAACTAGTGGAGCAAAAGAAATCAAGATAGGTAAGAGGATGGTTAAATACAGGGAGAGGCTTTGCTACTGCATTCCACCAAAGTGAATACTCTTAAACACAACCACATTTTTTAAGCTACTCAAATTGTTTTACAGATTGCACAGTGGATGCTGACTCACTGGAAAAGCTGTTCTATCATGTAATTCCAACAATAAGTGCAAATCTTTCTATCACACCCTCTAGGCATGTTCTAATTTTTTGCAGTAGGCAAAGTTGTATTATTATCAACATTTAGTAAGTATTCTTACTTTTCAATCATGTGTACCTCCAGCTTTACCAACTGCTGTTAAGGAGTGCTCCTCTTAACTTAAGCCTGATTAATTATAATTAATTATTTTCTTTCTGTAGAATTGTTGGGAAGGGCATGCAGATTTAATAGCTACATGGATCTATTGGACATTATTGTGTATTGCGAATTCAATTGGTTCAAGCTTGAGTCCCAGAGCTCAAATTTAGCATTGCTCAATTTAATAATTCTAATTATTTTCCTTTCTCCCAATTTCAGAATGTGAAGTAGCCAAAGTGAGCCCGAGCCTCCTTACACCACCAGTCATTTCAATGCTTTCTCCTCTTTCCTTTATTCATCTCTTCTCCCTTCATCTATCTTGTTACAAGGTTGGTAAACTGTTCTTTCCATTGGTTTCGAGTCTTACTTATTGCTTATGTTGTGTGTGCTCCTTGTTTAGAAACTCCTCACTTGATCCTTCTGTTTATTCTAACCCTTCTCCCAGGGTCTCTCTTTCCTGTATCTGAAGTTCTTGAAAGAATAGTTCTTTTTTTTCCACTTCACTTTTCTACCAAAAATCTTATAGATCTAATTCAATCAGACTTTTATGTGAGATACTCTAGGGCAGAGGTATCAAACTGCCAGCCCGTGGACCGGATGTGTAATGCGAAAATCGTACCCACCTCATTGCCGGCAATAGAAAAAAAGTCGTGATACGTCACGACACGTCATGTGATGAGTTTGACACCCCTGCTCTATGGGATTATTCAAGCAGGCCTGCCTCCTGAGACTTACCAAGTGTAGCTTCCTTACAAATGGGACCTGCAGCATGTGTCTTCAGCCAGATTTGATGAGATGGCAGATATAATTGGGGAGAAATGTTCTCTCAAATTATCTGAACCCATGCCATGAAAGATTTTAAAACTCAAAATCAGCACTTTGAATTGCACCTGGAAGCAAACTGGCAACCAGTTCAGTTCATGGAACAGAGGTGTAACATGTACTCTTCTAGAAGCACCCTACTGCATTTTGCACAGACTGAAGTTTCTGGATTCTTTTTAAGGACACCCCATTCAAAGCACACTAAGTAGTGACTTGAGCAGACCCCTCTGACTAGGAATGTGTGCAAAGTCCTTCCTAGCCATAATTACCACCATGAAACAAAGAGGACCCCCAGATTGCATACCAGGTCTGTCTGAGACACTGCAAACCCCTCCAGCGCCAAAGATGGCACAGGCCTTGAACTGGCAGGCCCCAAAACTCAATGCCAGTTTTGACAGTGTTCAGCTGAAACCTGTTGTTCCCCATCCAGACCCTAAACAGCTTCCAGACACTAGGAGAAGACACTCACAACTTAACTTGCCAGGAACAGAGATATATTACTGCCCAACCAAATATGTAGTCAAGGACCTCAGACAAAGAGGTGATGTAATGGAATGTAGTCTGGATTCCCAAGAAGAATGGGCTGCTTTCCAGGAAAGAGGCAGTGGAACTTGCAAAGTTTGGTAAACTAAACTAAAGGAAAATGGCTAAAATGGCTCTGCCCTAGCTAGTTCCAGAATACCTCTGTAATTTTGTTGCTTTAGTCTAGCAGGTTTCTGTGTATAAGTGAAGACAATAAAGGAGACTACTCATAAGCAACTCCATTTGCCATTTTTGGTTCTTGGGGCTGACATCACTTTTGCCAGACTAAAGCAACTATTTGCATAACTATAGATTTGCCCTGGGAATAGCTAGGTTTAAGCCATTTTAACTTTTTTAACTCTCTTCCTGCAGACCAAGCTTTCCAAGGCACACTGCCTCTTTGCTCTCTGGAAAGCAGCCCTTCCCTCTTGGAAATCCAGACTGCATTCCACCACAGGCTGGTACAACAGCAACAATCTCTCAACTGATACCTAGAGTCTAACTTAATGAACAGAGTCTTACATCTGGTGACCTGAAGCGCAGTGTCCCTTAAAGCTGTAAGACAGTGTTTCTCAACCTTGACAATTTTAAGGCATGTGGACTTCAACTCCCAGAATTCCACAGCCAGCAATGCTGGCTGTGGAATTCTGGGAGTTGAAGTCCACATGCCTTAAAATTGTCAAGGTTGAGAAACACTGCTGTAAGAGATCCTGAATGACTATTGCCACACCTTCACTCCTGCTCTGGGGTTTTGACTGATGCCCCACTTAAAGCCATCTGAGCAATCTCTGAAAGGGCCACCTCTCTTTTCGGACCCAGCTAGGTCTCATGGCAAGTCAGCCTTCTCATTGACAATTAGATTGGAGATGCGGGAGGTTTATTACAGAACAATCTGGCATTTAAAAGCAGAAATTGGGCCTCTGAAGGTTTGCTGACTAGATACAGGAGCTGAGACCAGCTGGAATGCGAAACTGGTGTAAGACAATGATTCTGCATTCCTTGAGAGTGGTCCACTCCTTGTCTCCTACAATATCTCCCCATGCCTGTTACTACCATACTTTGGCCCGTCCCTACTGCACCAAAGATAGCACCATCCTCCATTCCAGACCCCCCCCCCCAGTTCCAGAGGTTGGAGAAGTCTCACTGTCCTTTAATAATAGATTCATCCCTGGGAGAGGAAGCCAGACTCCCTGAAGGACTAGCATCTTTATTAATTCTCAGCACCACCCAGCAACCATCTTCTCATTCCACTTGCAAGCACACTCACAACACTCATACATAATGACCCATCCCCTATTGATCTCACCAGTTGGTTAAGGGCTCTCTTCCATTCACACCCAAGCAACCAATCCTCTCTTCTAGCTCTTACTCAGAGCAGTAAAACTCATAGTCCAACAATCATAGGCAGTAGTCAGTAAATGGAATCCAAAAAAACATCCTTGCCTCCATAAAAATCCACAAGAGAAGAGATGTCCAGCAAGGAGAAAGCTATCTGAGTCTGCAATGGGAGCGATATCTGTAGCAGAAAAACTGCACAACATAAACCCCCCCACAAAGTCTGTGAACAAGCAGCAAATATAGTAAGCAGCAAAAGTATAACACTGAAGAGCAAAAAGACAAATGAGATAAATTGTGGAGCAGCTCTGTAATTTAAGGAGGTATAAACGTGATAAATAAATTGTAATGTTTGTTTGAATACATAATTAAGACTTTTATATTTAGGAAAACTAATGAACACCTTTAAACAGCTCAACACTTTGAATTCTTCTTTTCTTTGCATTTAATTTTGGGTTTTTTTCTGTTTTTTTTTCTTCTGTTTCTTTTTTCTTGTTTTTCCCCCACTTAGTTTTGCTTAGGTTTTTTTTCCCCCTTTATGCATACAATATTTCCTCCAATACTGCTATGGTTCATGCATGTTTGTTATAAATGTTATCAATTGTAATGCCTTATAAAGTTCCATAAATAATTCGTAAAAGCTGCTATATCAAGTGTGCTATTTAGCCTTAAATTCAAAATTTATACATAGTTAAGCAACAATATTACTTTAATTATCAGCTTACAAGGTATTTTTGCTAAGTTTAAACCTATCAATTTGCCTACCATTGTGTATGCTCAATGAATGCACAGTAACATAATGCAAATGTTTAAAATGGTAGACAAGTGCACACATTTTTTGGTGATGGAAATAGAAAAATATTATTTCACTATTCATATATGCTGAAATATATACCATTTAAGTCATCACATTGTTCCACTAATCAACAACAAGGCATCATATGAAAGAAATTTTTAGTTTTTATTTTACATATTTATACATAAAACTTTCAAGGTAACTCTTTCAACCCAACCGCATGTTAAATAGCACATCTAAAAATGAACTTTCGGTAGTCAACATTCACAAAATGTTGAAAACTGAGTAAAATATATATATATTACTGAAAGCTACAAGTTCACTACGAGGCAGGCATGTATTTTTTTTCTTTTACTTGTATAGCACCTTCAAATTACAGTCTCATTTGTTTAAAACTACAGTGAAATGATAAAAAGTAGTCAATGGTAAAATACTGTTTAACTTAAAAGTCTCTAAATAAACAAAAATAAAAGTTAAACTATCCTCCTCCTTCTTTTCTTGTTTGCAATGTTTATAAGTATTGTACATTTTGTTCTACAATAAGATTATTGAAATGTCCAATATTTAGTGGCACAAGTAAAAAAAAAACCCAAACCAACAGCAAATAAATTAAAAAAAGCAATTAGGCCAGTCACTGGACATAAAGCTTCAGATAGTAGGGAGCAATTCACCAAGCACTTTGTGCATCCACCATTGTTTTAAGGAGGGGTTCGTGCAGGGTTCCTGGTGCTTGGCAGATTGTGCCCAGAATCAATGGCTAACACTGATTTTCTCGTGTGCCAGGTGTGGAACATCAGTGTTTGTACAACCACAGAAGCAAAAAAAGTTCTAGTCTGTTTTTTAGTTGGATGCTTCCCATTTTATTTTGTTGGCATTTTTTCAGTCATGTGCTTCTGCTGACTTTCAGCATGTCTGAAGAGAAATGGAAAAAGCTACATTATTGCATAGAAACACAACATGAACCATTTTTTCCCATTTTAATGTAAAACGACCGCACAGAAGAAACATCTTGGGATAGGAAAGACAAAGAAGTTAGTTTAGTCTTATATATATAAATTTAATACATTTATAATACAAATTTATATTATACAAATAAAATTAATAGTATAAATACATATAATGGCCTCATCCCAAGATTACTGATTACTTTAAAATGTGTGTGTTTGTGCATTAATATTTACACACATTTTATTTTAGAAGGTTCAAGAGAAAAAACAGGTTTTACTTTCTTCTTCCAAAGATTAATCTTGTTAAGCCGCGCCCCTTCATCATCTAGAAAAGGAGTGGGGAACCATGGCTCTTTTATGATTTGTGAACTTCAACTCCCAGAATTCCTGAGCCAGCCATGCTGAGTCAAGCCATAAAGGGCCATGATTTTCCACCCGTGATCTAGAAGAATATCAAAATACCGCTCCCAGACAAAATACAATAAAACCACCAACAATGTGTAGAAGAACATGAGAAGGAAACAAATGTTAGAGTAGCATAGTAATAATGCGCCTGAAGGAAACGGGGGAAATCCAAATTAAAATTCTTTCCTTATGAATCTTTCTGACTTGTCTCAGAGTTCACAGAGTTAGATGGGAGATAGACACATTTTACACTAAGGTGTTGACTTGGATTTCTCTTGGACTTGGCGGCCTCTGAATTATGTCTGCTGCCAAATTGAAACTCATCCCAACTGCTTCCTCCTCAAAGAAGATGAGAACATAGAATTGCGTAAATTTTGTCTTCAAAAAGAAACAAAGATTTTAGAAAGCATTTTTTACTTTCAGTCTCTTTTTCCTAAATCAATTTAAGAGCTGCTTTGGTGCTGTATAAGCATGTCGGGCTATTTCATACCTCATTTCATCTATGACGCAACCCCTTCATCTTTTATCCTGTCACTCAGTGATAAAGTCCAGAGTAAATATTGAGTCCATTTACTTCTCACTAACAATAGTCTACTATGGTATCTGTCAAAATTACCACAAGTTTGGAATAATGGCTGTTCTTTTTTTTTTCCTCCAACAAATATGGCAGAAATATTCTCAGGCCTCAGTTACTTTTTGCTGCCGAAGAAGCGAATATGAAGAAATACACAGAAACTGTGGCTTCAGAGCCTGGCTCCCAAACATTTTGTGCAAGAGCATATAAACATGAGCACTTTTATACAATGGATAAGGACCCCTGTGGCTCCAGGGCTGCACCTATCATCAGATAAGTTCAGGTTTGGACCATATTGTCATTTTGAATATGAAAGAAAAAAATATTTAATTGATGAGAATTATTGTGCTAACTGTAATTTCTTTTTTTCTAGTCCATCTTTCTCCTTCATGGTTGAAGCTATGAACAAATGTTAGAATACATTCACTGAAACAAAGAGACACAAAAAGAGAAAAAAAATCTATAAAAATAATTATTGTCTGATGCTGGCTGGGGAATTCTGGGAGTTGAAGTCCACATTTTAACATTTAAAATGAATGGTTTAAAATTGTCTGGAAAGCACATGAACCCTTAAAACATGCTGGAAAACATAGAACTGTAACCTAAAGGCTGCATTTTGCACTTGTTGTTTTTTTTAGGAGTAGCTGTGCAATAATCAATATTGGCCCTGGCTAAACATTTAGGAATAGTGTCAGGAGGCATACTACCAGCATATTTGAGCAGATATACGCCTTATCACAGCCACATCTTTTTCATTTGATTATTTTGGAGAGGTAGATGATAAGAAAAATGTATTTTCTATTTACAAAAATGTATCATCTGTCTACATCCATCCACCTCCATGCTTTGGAAAAACAAAATGTTTCGGTGTCTGCCTGGAAGTACATGAACAGAAACCAATGGTAAAACTGTACTGCATATGTATTACTTAAAAATATATGACTAATATACATTTTGGATGCTAGTACTGGCAATAATGTATCCCTATTTAACCTCAAAAAATGGCATGAATCAGGGATTCATACTCCTATGTTAAGGCCATAGCCATAATAGTAGTTAAATAGGAATAGTGTCAAGAGGCATGTTACTAGACGTATTTGTGCAGATGTACTCATTATCAGTCATATCCTGCTCATTTGATTATTTTGGAGGGAGAAGAGATAAGAAACACACCAGTACATCTGCTCGAGTTACAACAGTAATGTTGTAACCAACCTGACTTTATGACCCTTTTTGTGGTGGTGGTTAAGTGAATCACTGCAGCCATTAAGGAAATAGATGATTTGCCATGGGCACAGTTTTGCTAAAAAACCAAAAGTAAATGCTGATTTTTGGCAAAATCACCATAAAATGTGACCATGTGACTACAGGACACTGCAATGGCCAAAAATGCAGCCCAGTAGCCAAATGCCCAAAATGCAGTCAGATGACCATGATCCCCCTGACCATCAGAACTTCAAAAGCAAGTCAGAAGTATCCCATTAAGCGACCAGTTGTAAGTTGAGCACTATCTGTATCATGGCTGTATCCAAGATTTTGATATATTATTGAGTTCAAATGTTTTCACATCTCTTTAGAGCTAATTTTTAGGAAACAATTTGCAAGGTTATATTAAATTGGACTATTATTTTCATATTTATTTATTTATTAAAATAATGCAGCTCCCAAAAACTTCAGGAAAAGGTTTCTTCCACTCCCTATTATCTAATCGTTTTAAGTGGCTAGATACTTTAGCTTATAAATCATGCTATTTTACAATGGAATATAGTTCCATCTCATGAGCCTGATGATTTAATAACTTGTGGCTTAATGTTAGCTCTCCCATCCTGATTAGTCAACCAACACCTTGCTTGATACCTGTGCTTCTAAGGCCCAAAGGTGTTTTTTTTTTCAAAAGGTAACTGGACTTTCTTGGTGTTTTCGTTGAACTGAAGAAGCTTCTTGGATGAGAAACAAAACATTTGCAAAGAAAACACCAAGAAAGTCCAGAAAAGGGTGATTTTGGAAAAACCACGACCCAGATGATTGAGAATTAAGAATCTGCACAGACTGTGCTTCTAAGCTTCCAGTTTCTCCATACTGAGTTTCCATAAGAGTAGAGTTTCAAAGAGACTCTGTGAATAAATGCTTCCCTTGCAGACTTCCAGATTCAAGAGGGAGCAATAGATGCAACTAAAGTATAGACCCTGGTGCTTTTATGAATGCTCCTTTATCATTTTTAAGTATAACCTTTGAACAGGTTACGCTTTAGGTCCAAACAAGATGAAGGGGAAAAGGCTTCATTATTTCAGGTCCAAACAAGACGAGAGGAAAAGTTGTCATTATAAAGCTGTCTAGTTTTTTTAAAAAACAATTTAGATAGTAGCAATTGCCATCTTAATTTTAATTCTCTAATGGGAAGTTGCTTTTTTTCAGAAGCTATTAGCAATAAGATGGCCCTTCTATTGAGATTGCAACAAGAGAATAGTTTAACCAACTCTTTCTATGCGGCTATTCTTTTAAAAAGTAAAATCTTAGAGCTTGGTGTTTGCTACAAACCATTAAGACATTTCTAGTGATATGCTTAATGTCTCTTCAGTTTAGTCCTTTGTAGCCACATGTTTTCATAGCTGAGCAAAAATGCATTTCCTAATTTTGTCTCTAGAGGGCATGGAATTATTTCTATAGATACTATCCATCCCCTTTTTTTACTATGTATATGACTCTTTCCTCAAGTTCATGAAAATCCATAATGGAAAATTCATTATAATAAAAATGATAAACATATTAATGAAAATACCCAATTTTGAAATAGAGTAGTCTAATTTTCCAGATGTCTATAGATAAGGACCATTTGATCATCAAGTGCAGCAAAAATTGCTGAGAGAATATGATGTGTGCTCACCATATTTTACTGATAAGGCTTCAAAAGATATAAAACATTAATCTGCTTCAATCGTTCATCTATAACCTGGTATTCTTCTGGTTATACTTCTATTATGATTCTCAGATATCCTGGCTATGCATATTAGGAGAGTTGCAGTTTCAACATCTTTGAAGGACACTTCAAAAATTGGGAAAAGCTAGCTTAAATATTTCATTGCCTATAAAATGTGCCCTTGCAAGTACTGACTGAGCTCAGATTAACATGGATTCTACTTCATAATGAATGTCTTGATGAATCGAGATAAATCTATGCTTCCTTTTTTTCAACATTCACAATTAAAACATAGCAGCTCAAACTTTTAATGCAGACAAATTATATATTTGAAAAGCATTTTGATTAAAATAGGATGTGTCACTTTTTTCACAATTTGAAGTGATTTTTCACTCCAAATCCTTCAGAATTTTATGAAACTTAAGAGTTCAAAACTTCCTAAGTTCTCAAACTACTATGTACAAAAGCATTGGGAAGGGGAGGGGGTGAGAGAAGAAAGGGCAATCTACATGCATTTATCAAATAATTAGTCATCTCTAAATCACCTCATCCAAACCTTTGTTCCATCAAAAAGACCACGTGGTTGAATAATCAATGGTGTGGCATCAAAAATAAACACTGAAGATATTGTATGAATTTATGTCCCTGGAATTTTGAAGATGTTAGATCAGTGGTAGCACGCACAACATTACACGGAAGAAAGTTACAAGAAAGGCAGTCTAGCATATATTGCTGTGAAATTACCACAGAGACGTTCTTAATGAGACAATCTGGGAAATAGGAAAGTAATTTGGAGCAAAGGACAACACAGGGTTTACAAAAGGAGAAAGAGAGTGAATATTGCATGAGGAGGGGACGGATTAGAGAGATCTGGATAAACAGAGGTTTTTTAATTGTATTTTACCTTGTCTGTAGCAATGGTGCTAAATTATCATGGAATTGATAGGGGGCCACACTGTAAGAGAAATATTATAGAAAAAACATAGTTGGGTTTGCTTTGGTTCAGTTAAGTCTTGATTTACAGATGATGAATTCTTCTCTTTTAGGATTAAAATCTTTCAAAGGTTGAGGAAATCCCAGGTGAAAAATCCAATCAGAGCAAAATTAATCAATTTCAAGTCATTGTATGCATCTATTGGCAAAATCTATGAATTAATCACAGAAACACAATATGTATTTTGAATCATGTAATTTGTGAATTTCCCCATCATATCTACAAGCATTTTTCCAGCAAATTCTATCTATTTATTTAATTCTTTGATAAATACATGTTGGCACTATTACTTGGCTCTTCTCTTTAATCACTCAGAATTAGGGGGGGGGGGAAGGTGAAGCTACATTCAGAAACTTAACTTCATTGATCTTCTAGCCATCTCTGGGGTTATTTTGATTGATCTTGCTCCCTTAAGTAAAGAAGTACAAAGTCATTTTCTATGGCCAACCACAGTTCCATTCTTTAAATAATTAACAGCAGCCTTCTGGTTGGATGGAAAATCCATCAGTATATATGTCAACTATCCCATGAAGCAAGAAGCAGGAAACAAAGGAACTACATAATTTTTTTAAAAAAAGGCAATTTTGGGGTCATCCTCAAGGCCTGCTGCCTATGGCATAGATGCCCCACTGTTTTTAGAGAGTTATACCCTCATAAGGTAGCCTACATGTTATTCCCAACTTAATGTAGAAGGATCTAAATTAATCCTTACAGTTCCAGTTCTTAGTATGTTTTCCATATGCTCCATCCTAGAGCTTGTATGATCTATGATACTTCATTCACTACAATAGTGATGATGTGGTTAAGGATAGGCAGTTGCTGACTCCTATTGGCTTATCAAGGCTGCAGTAGGCACACTGCCTATCTCTCAGTGACCACTGCCCTTCACAGCCAATTTAGCTTGGGCTGAAGGAGAAGCTGGACACTGGGTTTCTGATGGGGCATCTGCCTACCTAATGCATGACCTGTGTTTTGTGAGCTCCTTATAGATACTAGTATACTATTCTTGTGACAAACTGCTACTCCTATTATTAAATTGATGTTCAGCAATATATCAATCTATCAAAAGACTGTAACTAATCCCTGCCAGTTGATTTTTCATGGATTTTGTCCCAAATGAGTACATTATAGGTTTTTTGTTGTCAGAAAGATTTTGTTGGGTTATGTTTGCTATTGCTTTTATTATGGGTAGGTGAAAAGAGAAGGGTGCCGCTTTGCCTACTCCAATGCCATTTGGTATATTTGGGATATACTGTGATGAAATTCACAAAGAGTTCTCAGCTTCCTCTTTGGACCAAGCAAAGGGAAGCTCAGTAAACTGGTGTCCAAAAATAGCTCAGCTGACTTAGTTGAAAAGATAGAGGATGGGCCGAGGATAAAATAGATGGAGCTGTGTGCAACTGTAGCTCGTGTAACCTGCTTCACACTGTATTCCTCCTCTGCTCTATTGAGCTGGCAGCCAGGACACTCATAAACCATAGTTAGAAACAACTTGGGTTTCAAGTTCTGGCTTTTTAAAGCACTCTTTCAGAAGCCAGATCCAGTTCCTAGGCACCGGGAGCGTTAAGGGGAAGACTTGCTTCTGCAAATCTGAGTCACTGGATGACCTTATTGCAAAGCAGCTCTGACTCATCACTTCAGCTAACTGAGAAGCAGCTAAAGTCTTCATCCCAGGCACCCACCACACTTGCCCAAGCCTGTCTTCCACACTTCCAGGAGAGTGCAGGGAAGCCTGAGGAAGCTGGTTGGGAGGACACACAATGTTAAAAGAGCCCTCTAATTGCTGCTCTTAAATTATCATGTGATAAAAATGGAAGAACCTGGTAACTCATAATTTCCAATATTGTGCAGATTAGTGCTTAAACATCAGGGCAGCAGAAGTTATACTGACATACTTTTCTAACAACAACAACTCGAGAATGCATGTTAATGCAACCATGAGAAAGAGCCCTTAGCAAGATATAGCAAAATTAGAGAGGAAAAAAGCTAGATTATTGATAAAGAGATGTGACAGAAATAGAATCCAACAGCAGTTGGAATTCTAGTCTGGATGAACATCTTAAAACAGACTCTAGAATGAAGAAGTGGCTATACCTGTGCTAGAACTTTTACTATTTCTCTGGCAACAAGATCTTTCCAAAACAAAGGAGAGACAGAAACTGACAGAACTATCACACTAGAAGCAATTAGAGGAAATACAAAGTGTTGAATTTGAAATTACAGATTGATTCAATGATTCAAGAAACTCCATTAATAACCAGATAGGAAAGTATAAATCACAGACAATTGTTTGATTGGCAAAATCTGCAATTCATCTTTTGATTTTAAAGGACAAAGCCACCCGCATAAAATCAGGTACTAGTCTAGTTAAAAATAAAGTAGCAAAACAAACAAACCCAGAATCAAAAACCCTACCAGCAATAATGACGGATACCCTTTACCAAACTAGATTTGTTTTCAATGTTCCAAAATTTGATTCCAAGAGAAAAGAAGGTCAGGTATTTACCCAAACACCATTATCTATCAAAGGAGGAATGGTACCAGTTGTTTTGATTGGGTGCTTCAGCAAATTTGCTTGGTAGCAACTGAAGGTAAATAATTAATACAAAAAAATCTCTTGCATTGTATCTTAAAGAATGTTGTAAGTTAAAAGGACAGCTTTTTAAAAAATTAATTATTTCTTCCCACGGTATTTACTCAAGTTCTGCCCTGAATAAGAGTTCTGGAGAAATAAAGCTTCTGCATATTACTTTATGATATTGGTTTGTAAAATAAAATAGAGGTAAACAGCTAAATAAGTTGGACATGTGGTAGCATCATGGTGCTTGTTTTATCACTTTGATGAAATCTTGGGTTCTGTGAATGCCATTGTTGTGTAGCCCTAAAAAAATAAGCCATTTCAACCTGTGAACTCATAGGTCTTAGAGATTTTCTATAGCTTTCGGGATAGGATCTAAGCTAGATAGTTTGAGGATCTAAGCTAGATAGTTTGAGGAATTCAGAACATTGCCTCCCACTCAAAGAAGAAGTGACAGGTCATTTGCCCCATCAAATGATTTTCATACAGGCCTTACCAACAGAATTTAATAGACACTGATATTAACCTGGTCAAGTCTTCGATGTCTACCAGCATTGCATCCTGCTCTGTGTGCAGTTCATCTCGAATAAGCAGCAGTTGCACCAATTCTTCATTTAAACCTGATTTTGAAAAGGGGGGGGGGAGAAGAAGTTTAATTAGACTTATTTCTCTTCTGTCCCTAACGTTTTGGATACTTTTAGCCACTGTGAAGCATACGTTTGATAACTCATTCCAAACAATATAATGGTTTTCATTAGTTTTTTTGGCTTACATATAAATTAGGAAGGATATGAAGTCATGTTTTAAGAATAGTGGGTAGCAAAATACTGAAATAATACTGTTGTAGGTCTCGTGGGATAATCAAGGACAAATTCTCAAGGCAGCACAGAATCTTAAATTGACAGGCAGTCCACAGAACATCTGGCTTTTCTTCAACTGAAGGAATTGATGGAAAATCCTCACTACTGAATTTCTAAGGGACTAAAGCTGCATTTGCCATCAGCAGATTGCCAAGGCCAGAAGCTGCATTATCTAAGAGGTCGTGCCCTCCAATTGTGTTGGGACTAAACCTCTATGTTTTAATGCCAACCCATCTGGAGAACCACATCATAGGAAAGACTGATGTAAGATGCTGCCCTGGCTCTACAGATACATGAAAGCAGCTATTGTTCTTACCGTAACAGCTACTGATTTCATGTCAGAAGAAAACAACTAAAATGAATTCCTCACTCCCTAATTACAGTAGATAAAGGACTCACAGTATTTCTCAACCTGTCTCTTCCATATGTGTCAGGACCATAACTAATATTGGCAAGTTGCAGGTTCACCAGAAAGTGAACATTTATTTATTTATTTATTTACTAGATTTATAAGGCTGCCGAACCCAAACAATGTGTCTCTGGATGGCATACCACATAAAAACAAACAATAAAAGGGAAAAAAAATCACACAGCATTAAAATATACACAATAAATAAACCTGATGTATTTATATAAACAAAATTCACAAATTCTCCATGACAAATTGACCCATTCTTTGGGGTCAGGGTGAGTAATAAAAGTGACAGAGAGAAGGCAATGGCAAATTATTAACTGAACCCAAAAGCTGAATTTGACTCTAAATTGTCTTTTACTCCCAGAAAAAACCCCAAGCTCTTTCATACAGTACTGGAAAAAACAGATGTATTTCTAGCCTAGAATTCATTTTTTTGTTTGAGGATATCTGCACTCTCTCCCATCATCCCATTAACTTGTATAATCTATTCTCCCATCTTAGATGAGAATAATAATACCAATTTATTAATGTCACTTTATTCAACTGAAGAACCCTGAGGAAGTCTGTGTGCAAATTACAAAATAACAATTGGTTCCCAAACTACTGGTAGAGGCATGGTGTCCAATGATAAGATTTATTCTTATCTAGTATTTCATTATAATCTTGCCAGGGAGACAATGGAACCTAATATACAGGAATTTGACCTTAAAAACTGTGAATAATAGTGAGACAAAGAAAAAATGCGGAAGTATTTCCACTTACTTTCTATCTGTGAATGTAGATCATTGACTATCACTTGTAGTTGCCCAATTGTCATATCTCTCAGGTCTGTGGGTTTTAAACTTCTCTTCATCAAGCATTCACTTATATGAGGCATATGTGGCAGCTAAAAATAACATTAAAACATTTAAGGCATGCATTAGTTTTAGCAGCACACTCTTTGTTTGCAACAATCAACTTTCTATGTCAAAACAGTAGTAGTAACATTGATAATAATAATAATAATAATGATTATAATAACAACAACAACAATAATAATAAACATTGGAAGGGACCTTGGAGGTCATCTAGTCCAACCCCCTGCTCAGGCAGGAAACCCTATACCATTTCAGACAAATGGCTGTCCAGTCTCTTCTTAAAAACTTCCAGTGTTGGAGCATTCACCGCTTCTGGAGGCAGGTTGGTCCACTGGTTAATTGTTCTAACTGTCAGGAAATTTCTCCTTAGTTCTAGGTTGCTTCTCTCTTTGATTATTTTCCATCCATTGCTTCTTCTCCTGCCTTCAGGCGCTTTGGAGAATAGCTTGATTCCCTCTTGTTTGTGGCAGCCCCTGAGATATTGGAACACTACTATCATGTCCCCCCTCGTCCTTCTCTTCATTAAATTAGTCATATCCAATTCCAGCAACCATTCCTTATATGTTTTAGCCTCCAGTTCCCTAATCATCTTTGTTGCTCTTCTCTGTACTCTTTCTAGAGTCTCAACATCTTTTTTACATCGTGGTGATCAAAACTGGATACAGTATTCCAAGTGTGGCCTTACCAAGGCATTGTAAAGTGGTATTAATATTTCGCATGATCTTGATTCTATCCCTCTGTTAATGCAGCCTAGCACTGTGTTGGCTTTTTTGGCAGCTGCAGCACACTGCTGGCTCATATTTAAATGATTGTCCACTAGGACTTCAAGATCCCTCTCATAGTTACTACTATTGAGCAAGGTACCTATACTATACCTATACATTTGGCTTTTCTTGCCTAAATGTAGAACCTTACTTTTTTCACCATTGAATTTCATTTTGTTAGATAGCGCCCAGTGTTCAAGTCTGTCCAGAACCTCCTGTATCTTAAGCCTATCTTCAGGAATGTTAGCTATTCCTGCCAGCTTGGTGTCGTCTGCAAATTTGATGAGTTCCCCATCTATCCCCTTGCCCAAATCGTTGATGAAGATGTTGAAGAGCACTGGGCCCAGAACAGAGCCCTGGGACACCCCACTACACACTTCCCTCCATGTAGCTGTAGTTCCTTTGAGGACCACAAACTGAGTTTGGCAGGTCAGCCAGCTACGAATCCATCTGGTGGTGATGCTGTCTAACCCACATTTTTCTATCTTATCAAGTAGTAGGTTGTGATCTACTTTATCAAATGCCTTACTGAAATCCAAGTAAACTATGTCCACAGCATTCCTCTGGTCTACTAATTTTATCACTTGGTCAAAGAATGCAATAAGATTTGTCTGGCATGATCTGTTTTTGACAAACCCATGTTGGCTTTTAGTAATGACTTTGTTTGCCTCTAGGTGTTCGCTGATTCGTTGTTTGATTATCTTTTCCAGAATCTTCCCAGGTATTGAGGTCAGGCTGATTATATTATATTAAAGTGTCCTGAACAGTGCACATACAGGTATCCTCGACTTACAACATTCATTAAGTGATCATTCAAAGTTACAATGACACTGAAGAAAATGACTTTTGACCATTTTTCACACTTATAACCCGTTACATCACCATGGCCAAGTGATCAAAATTCAGGAGTTTGGCAACTGGCATGTGTTTATGATGACTGAAAGGTCATGTGATCCTCTTTTGAGACCTTCTGACAAGCAAAGTCAGTGGGGGAAGCCAGATTCATTTAACAACCATGTTACTAACTTAACAACTGCAGTGATTTACTTAACTGTGGCAAAAAAGTTGGTAAAATGGGGCAAAAACTCACTTAACAACTGTTTTGTTTAGCAACATAAATTTTGGGCTCAGTTGTGATAATAAGTCGAGGACTACCTGTATAGTTTCTTGGTTCCATATCAGTGCACAGAATATATAGTCTCATAGAATTCTTTATTGGCCAAGTGTGATTGGATACACAAGGAATTTGTCTCCAGTGCATAAGTTTTCAATGTACATACAACAACAAAATGATCATAGCTACAATCATTGATCATAATGATTAAAGATTGTATAGGGGGCACATATTAGAAATATGTGTTAAGGAAACTCCCTATCCACTAAAACTCTGTACTGATGCCATTCACACTTGCAGCAGAATCTGATGGTACTGTACTTAATGGGCCATAGAATTTTAGATTGGAGAGGGAGGAGTATCTCTTCAATGAAACAGGAAAATTAAAACTGGCATGTGCGAGAAAAATTTGAAGGCTGAGAAAATGTTACCTTCATTACCCTCTTTATCTCACCACTTTTGCCAGCATTACTACAAGTAGTCCTTGACTTACAAAGTGTTGCTTAGCGACCAAAGTCCCTTCAAAAGGGACTTATGACCTGGATTCGAATGTCTGTCCCCTGTCACATGAATGCATTTTGGGCAGTCATTTGTGAATATGCGCAGTGCCCCATGATCACCTGAAAATGTATGATGCTTTTGCCAGAACTTGGTGTTTACTTCTGGCTTTCCACAAAAACCACTCAATAGTGAACAATGGTTTGTCATTATGGGGTACTGAGTGTAGATTAATGAGAGAAAAAAAAAGATTTTCAACAACTGCAGTATCAGGCTGCAGCATAACAAAATTGCCAAAAGTGAAGGGGGTCTGAATACTTTCTGAATGCACTGTATATAAAATACAATTCAAATGCAAGTGGTCCTAGGATTATAATAGCAACTGGAACCAGTACTTCCATTACTAAATTATATGATCATAAAACACAATGTCATGTGACCGGACTGCTTAGCAATGGCAATCCCCATTGCCATTTTTAAGTGAGGATCACAGATCATTAAGTGAGGGCTACTGAGAGAGCTGGAAGGACTTAACAAGAGTGACTTGCAATCTTCCTCGCTGGCTTCCCCATTGACTTTGCTTGTGGGAAGCTGCAGGGAAGGCAGCAAATTGTGATCATGTGACTACAGTGCATGGCAACCACCATACATGAAATCTGGTTGCCAGGAGCCCAGATTATGATCACATGAGTACAGGGACCTTGCAACAGCTGCAACATTGTTGACTGCTTGTAAGTCCCTCCTATTCAGTACTTTTGTAACTATGGATGGCTGCTGAACAAATGGCTGTAACTTGAGGAATAACCGTACGTTATTTTAAAAAATATTCTAAGTGTACAAAAAAAATATATACAAGCACTTTCATTTATAAATACTTCCCTCCACAAAGTCCAAAAATGTAAGGAAATTAAAGGCATGAATTTTTATGTGATACATACAAGATCAGCTACTGGAGATTTTTTCCTATTCTGTTTTTCCACTTCTACTTGCATTTTGGCCATTGGCTTTGCCATCGCCAGGGCCATTTTGGCTTCAGCTTGAAGTTTCTTTTGTCTTGTGAGAAAATCCATATCATCCAAGGATTCAGATTCTTCCTCAGTAGTATCTCTGTCAGAATAGGAAGAGCTCTGCTTGCTCTAAAAAAAAAAAAGTGCAAATGTAAAATAAGCATGGACTTATTTTAAGATTTTAAGATCCCACATACTGGTGTAAAAAAAGGATTACCTGACTTTGTAATTACTTGATATATGTACAAATAAAAAAAGTCACACATTGATGTAGATAATATAAGTGGGCAATACTATTATATATGAGCGTGTATGTTCATGTACATAAACAAAGTCATCTTTGACAAGTGTATCTGAAGCCTTCTTTTCTTCTCTGAGTTTGTCATCTCTGCCATCTTTGTTCTATTTTTGTTTAGGATTGTTTTTCTTGTTTTAAAGTTTTTTTCTTGTATTAAAGTGTTTTGAAGTTTAACAATCTGTAAGCTGCCTACAGTTACTGGGAATCAGACAGCACATAAATAAATAGAACTCTATTCTTCCATAGCATCTGCATCATCCTTTAACTCGTGATGGATTGCAGTGGGTAGGGCCACATCAGAGAAATCAACAGGACCAGTAAGTACATGGGAGTCACACCCAAAATTAGTTTTAACAATTAACCCCCCAAGCTGAAAGTCTCATGTTTTAATGAGAAATTTAATCATAAAGGAAAAGCATTGAATATTATTTAAAACATATTTAAATGTCACTGTCAAATTTAGCCAACATATTGTGCATCTCTATTCTAGAAGTAGAGAGCTTAGACAGTGTATAAGGCCTCTCTGTTGCCCATTGTTAGGACTGGATTCTCGACAAACCAAGCCACCAAGAGCAGCCGTCCTTGCCATGCATGTAATTCCCAGTGACAAATGATGCCACTAGAAAAGGTATTTATTATCTTTTATACTGGTATTTCTCAATCTCAGCAACTTTTAAAATATGTAGACTTTAATAGCCAGAATCCTCCAGCAAGCAGTTGTGGGAGTTGATCTTAAAGTCACTGAAGTCGAGCAACATTATTTTACATACAAACAAGTGCCTTGAAAAAGTCAGTCTTTAGATTGCCAATGTATTAAAAGTATGTTGAAACTGTGTGGAAGGAGTTGGTTTATCCTTCCCAACATTTCTGATGGATCTACATGTGCTTATCAGATCAACAGCAAAACTCACCATAGGAGATAAAGGTGTATCTAGACTAGTTTCAGTCTTGCTGTCATCAGCATCACTATCTTTGTCACTTCCACTGTCATTGACAAAACAAATTTGCAAATTCATCCCACTCTGTAACCTTGAAAAGAAAAAAGAAGAGTGACAGCTATCATTTTCTGCAGGGATGCTAGATGCATTTAATCACTGTAAAGTGGATTAAAAGTGGAGCTAAACAGGATTATTTCTAATCTTAAATGTTTATACTCAAAAGCTACATACTTTACTGCTCATACATTTAAATAAAATTTAGTTGGAGACTGATTAACTTGCATGAAATTGCTAAAAAGATTAGATTGGAACAATTATTAAGAAACAAATATTTAACAGAAGACTTTTAGTTCCAGATATTACACCTTTTCCTAAGATCTAACTGTTATCGGTGGTTATTAAATCAAATCAAATCAAATCTTTATTATAATCATAGACAAGCATAGGAAGGAAAAATACAAACAGTTACTAATTATAAAAGTTAAAAAAATAATATCTATATGTGTACATATCTATACAGGACTACCTGTAGTTCTAATACAGTGAATTCAGAAATTGAAATGCAGGTAAACAAGTTAGAATAAATGTCAATATGGTCTTTACAATTATCATCTTGGGTAGAGGTGAGTATGACATCCGACATTTGGCCTTGAAATTTTATCCTCAGGCCCACACGCCAAAAAGTAGGCAAAATAATCCATACTCCAATAAGTAAGAAAAAGAAGTGAGCAAGACAGTGATTAAAATAAATATGAGTAGCTTCCCATATATTAATAATTTTTTTCATGTCACATTAGAAAATAAAATTCTATAGCAATGAATTTTGCTGCAGAGGCTATATCCATGCCTCCAAAGATCACACCTGGCCTTCATGTACAGGATTAATGCTGTACAGGATTAAGTACATCTGTTTATCAAAAGGGAAGAATGCTGACTTAAATACTTAGACATAAAAATAAGAGGAAAATATATTGTCCAAATGTTCATACCAGAGAAGTAGCCACAATATAAAATAATGTGGGATTTCAAACAACGAGAAGACTAATCCTGTTTGGTTTTAAGGGAGATCTGGAAATACTATATATTCCAATGAAATATTTGTCTTTTTCTTCAGAAAAAGTTTGGAAATTAGTTTATATATTCATTTTAAACAAAGATTAATGTATGTGATTTTGAAATTAAAGTATATATTGTGCCAATAAAATTGTTGGACTTGGAGATAGAAATCTGTTTGGCTTTATTTTAAATGTTTATTCATCAATAATCTACAATATCTATTTTATAAACTGGGGAAAACTGATATACCATGTATAATTCTTAGTGGTCTGAGTGGTGTAATTCTTATATTAAGAGTTAAGCCTTTTAAGCCTGCTTACAGGTTAATTTTAAAACTGATTTTAATTTCCCTTTGACTGTGAAGCACATTCCTTTTTAAAGGTTTTGGATTTCAACTTGCAGCATTATATCCAGCACTGAAATTGCAGTTCATCACATTTAGAGAGAAAAAGTTAGCTAAAACTAAATTAAGGTTATGTCACCTTAATACAGTGAATTTGAGTAACTATATTTCCTATTCTTTTTATCTAGTCCTACTGTACATCTTAATAGAAGGGATCTCTGCAAGACAAATTGCTTGTGCTTTAACTTACAATTATTGAACCTTTAAAAAAAGTAGGGAAGGAAGGGAAGTGGAATGCCAAACTCATGCCTGTTATGAAGCCCCTCTTAGAAAAATGAAATAATTTACTAGATGAGAATATGAAATACATTACCAGGCCATTGATAAACTAAATCTGGACTGTTAAAGTATTGTTCTAATTTTGACAGAAGGAAGGGAGAAATTACAATGTTGAAAACAATTTACCTGCAGCAATAATAAAAATAATAAAAAATATAATCACTTCCTATTAAGACACACAAAGAAATGCTTTAACTACACATTGCTGCTATCTAACCAATCCTGAGATCAGCCACAAGGTGGCTTAGAGTACCTTCTGCAATTTGCAGCATTGATTCATGTTGCAGTGGAATATACATACATATTAAAGGACTTACATTTAAAATTTAAGGATCAGACATCTATTTGTGTTTACAGAGAGGCACCTGCCAAAGCATTAATAACTTGCATGTGAGGCCGAAATAAAGCAATACTTTTAAAAGCATGTTTCAATACTACATGGTGCTGGCCTACTACAAAACAATTGCTCCACAAAAGTGTTTATTATGAGTCTGATGTTCTTATCATTCTGGATATCTGGACTTCTATTCATCATTCTCAATTAATAAATTCCTGAATTGTCAGGAATGATGTCAAGCCATAAAATAATTAAGTATAATTTATAACCACAGATACATAGTAGGTTGCATAGAAAGACATGTTTTTTCCAGGCATATATGTAATATTCATGTAGGAATCATAATTTATAGGAAAATTATTCCAAATCTGTTAGTTCATTAAGAACATGAAATACGATGGACAAGTAATCACCAAGCAAAGACATAATAACCATATGCTTTGATTTATATTATTTCTTGATAGCTCCCCCTCACCCCAAGATTTAATTTTGTATTACTCTTCATGGAAAGGACAGTAAAATATTACTTTCCATTTACTTTAATGCTTCTTTGGATGCATTATTAATATGCAATATATAATGAATAATTATATGCATATTTTTTATGCAATGCCCTTTTCTGCTGAACAAGGTTTCCAGTGGATATTAGATCTAAATTTTAAGCCTTAGGGCATAAATTACAGATACCCAGGGACTGTTTTCCTCTTTGTTCTAGCATTGTTTGCAAAGAAAAATAGTAAGTTAATTTCTAGCTTTTTTGCATGAGTTATAATATCCCTGGCAAATGTGGAAGCACATTTAATTTCATGTATGAAGGCAATTTTAGGACTCATTTTAGTCCTAGTACCATTTACTTGGGAATACATTCATAAAGTTTAATAGAAGTTACTTCTGAATAAGTCCATTTCTTGGGTCAGCCCAAAAGCCCATTTAATTTCACATTCTGTGTATCACAATCACCATCAGGAAAATCACAATCATGAAATGAGGGCGTGGTCCTCTTCCACACTTTTTCCTGAAGCTGTGTTTCTGGAGATACTAGCAAGAGGAATAGCAATTGCAGATCTATTCTCCACATATTTTTCTAGTCCCCATTTAAAATGTATCTGGGGACATAATCAAATCTAACTTTCATAGTTAAAGTAATTATTCCATTATACTATCAATGTGATTTATGGTTGTGGCTGCTGTTCTTCTGTTTCACCATTTAGCTAACAGATTACTGAATACTTAGGAGAAACTCACTGGGTCAGAAAATATTGATCTTTAGAGTGACTTGAAAGATCCAGAATGTGATCCTGAATGAAGAAACTGACCTGATGTATGTCATCAAAATCTGTCTGGCCAAAAATGTGAGTGTCAATTTGATTAAACAATGATGGCCAGGAATTCAAGCACAGAAGGGAAGAAATGATTGAGGAAGAGATGAAATCAGGATATAATAATAATAATAATAATAATAATAATAATAATAATAATAATAATAATAATAATAATAATAATAATAATAATAAAGTTGGAAGGGACCTTGGAGGTCATCAAGTCCAACCCCCTGCTCAGGCAGGAAACCCTGGCCTATACCATTTCGGACAAATGGCTGTCCAGTCTCTTCTTAAAAACTTCCAGTGTTGGAGCATTCACCGCTTCTGGAGGCAGGTTGTTCCACTGGTTAATTGTTCTAACCGTCAGGAAGTTTCTTCTTAGTTCTAGGTTGCTTCTCTCTTTGGTTAGCTTCCACCCGTTGCTCCTTGTCCTGCCTTCAGGTGCTTTGGAAAATAGCTTGACTCCCTCTTCTTTGTGGCAGCCTTTGAGATATTGGAACACTGCTATCATGTCCCCCCTTCGTCCTTCTCTTTGTTAAACTAGACATACCCAATTCCAGCAACCGTTCCTTATATGTTTTAGCCTCCAGTCCCCTAATCATCTTTGTTGCTCTTCTGTGTACTCTTTCTAGAGTCTCAGCATCTATTTTACATCTTGTCTGGGAATTTCAAGCCATGTGTTTTTTGTAATAACATAAAGCAGAACTGGGATTCTGTTGTATATTGTCCAACAATCTTACTGTCTGAACTTGTTTCAGAGGCAAGGAGCCATGTCCCTTCCAAATAATTGTGCCTGAGTATTTAACATTGTTTGGTTTATAATTTAAGTATTAAAATATTTGTTTTTCAGATGGTTTAAAACCTCTATGTCATGAAAAAACCCACTAAAACACAAATCAACAGTATTCTAAAAGATAGAGCTGGCAAAGAAAGACAGCAGCAAAAAAAATCATTTGAAAAAGTCTTCCAAGCTATTGTTAATTATATATTTTAAAAGAGAAAAAGAAATAGATAACACAAGCACTTTGTGGCACAACTGTATGAATAAAATTGCCATCTAAAAATGTTTTCCACTTTGGCTAATTATATTAAGCGGCCAAATATAAAAAGTAAACATTTAGTAGCAGAAAATTCTCAAACAAAACATAAGCATTTAATTGCTTATTGGTTTCTTGCTCTAGAGGAATCCCTGAAACTTGGGGAAAAATCTAGTTTCAACTTTAAAAATATTCCAGTTTTCCTGGAATAGTAAGAGCCTATAAGTTATTCAATCTAAAGAAAGTGTTTGTGTGGGTGCTATATAGGTAGCCAATGGTACGTTTATTGCATTCAGATGTTACTGTAGGAGAGAGTATGTTGCTCATGCAATGCTGTTATGAAGGTCAAAGGCAAGTTACCATCTTGTCTTGAGTGATCCCTTGGATCCTTCTCAAGAAGGTGTAACCTACTTACCGTAGTTTCAGATGATAAGAATGGAAGATTCCTTGCAACATTTTGTGGGAACAGAAAAAAACCCTAAGAATGATATCAGGACTCCAAATTGCTATTTTGGGGATCAGGTTAAATTAAGTCCACCACAGTAGAAAATACCTCTAAATTCTTCACGTCTTGCATTATTATGTCACAACCCAACTATCACTGACTACACAACAAAGCAAATATATAATACAATGAGGATGTCAAAAGCCTTGTGACCTACATTGGGAGTTCAATTTATATCAGGACATAATGTTCTGAATATTTTTAGAGCTTTAAATACTGCATGATTAATAAAATATGCTACTGGCACTTTTAAAAATATTTATATCTTGTCTCTCAACCTCAAAATGGCTTCTGGAAAAGAATATAAAGGTATATATTTCCCAACACATATTAAAGAAAATCAGACCCAATGTCTGGGAAACCTTCACATTTATTAAAATGAAAATGTATATGACATTTTCACAGTAAAACAAATACCACTAGAAATTAAATAAGTTGAAATCCTCACAAAATGGAGTTCAGATACCTGAGAGATATCTCTTTGCAAAGTCAACATTATGATTTTCTCAAAGCATAAACTGAAGCTTTATGTCTGCCTCTACCATGCTTTAAACTCTTACCTGCTGAAATGTATTAAAATGGGAAATGTGCCAAGTACTGGGTTAGTTGTTACTCACCGAGAAGAAAGGCTTGGCTTGCCACTTTTACTACAACTCGTATAAATTCCTGGGCCATCATCAAAGAAACTTCCAAGTGCCAGTTTTTGCCTGATAGATTCTCTTTCATTTTTTTGCGCCTAAGGGGAAAAAAATGTAACTGAGCTACTGATAACAAACCACATTCCTCGTAAACATTTTTTAAGTTGTATAAACATCAGAAGTCATAACTTATAATTTAAAGTGAGAGATACCAGAGCAGTTGCAGACACAGAGCTTACTCTCACTGTATCTAGCAAATACTGAATAAATGTAAAAGTATGTCTAAGTGCTCTACAGCTAGAAATGCAAAGAAAAAAGAGGAAAAATAGATCCCATTTCCCTTTTGGTTCTTCAGCCCCTCCCCATTTTTTTCAAAATGGAAAAAAAGTTAGGAAAGAATAAAAAAAAAACCTTGAAGTAAATATTTTATTTTAGAATAATGAAGGTAGTAAAATAAGATGTTAGGATTTCACTCTCTTTTATTGTCCCAAAATGTTTATCATTACAGTACTTGTAATAGTAATGGTATTTATATCTGTTCTAGGTAACTCACTGAACATCATTTTGTGTCTGGCCCTATCATATTATTAAGCAATTGGTCAAGAACTACCTGTTATACTATTGGCATATATTAACAATTCATGTCCAGCTCCACTGATTGTTACATACAAGGCAGGACTTATTTCAAAAATTTCCCTTGCACTGTATCAAAAGCCTTTTCTGCATTTAACAAAACCACCATCGATTTTAATTTTTAAAAAAACATATAACCAGAATATTAATTAATCTAATATAAAAAGATACTAGTCATTCCTTTGTAATATAAGGATGGATGGTGAGGATCAGGGCTTTTTTTCTCGGAGAAAAGGTGGCGGAACTCAAACCTGGCCATGCCCTCATCAAACCCTAGGACCGCCCCTTTAGAGAACAGGAATGCAAGTAAAATTTGGGAGGGGCTATTTCCGGTGTGGGAGGGGATATTTCCGGTGCGGCCGGCCCGGAAAAAGGTGCCGGAACGCGGTTCCGCCGCGTTCCGGCTGAAAAAAAGCCCTGGTGAGGATGGATATTACCATCTGTAATCTACATGTCATAGCATCTATGATTTCTTCATGACATAAAAGTGCAGCTTAATATTATGCAATTATGCATAATCTTAAGAAAAGCTACGTTATAAAATATATATTAATTTACTCCTGTCATGTTTGACTATACCGTATATACCATTATAATTACAGTTAACAAAAACCTTCTTAAACAATCAGTTTAAAGCACTGATGACGTTCCCTAGTTGGCTAAGGAACATCTTGTAAGCCAAACAGCCAAGCTCAGAGAGCACCAAGCACCTAACAGTTCAATCCTGAGATTCATATATTCTACTCTTTGAAACTAAGTTTAATTTGGCCATTACAAAATAAGAAAGCCCTCTTTTCTCCCTCTTTTTTCTCTTAAAATGGCTTCTTCTTTGCTGCTGGTTTTTCTGCAAGTGTTTTAAATGCACTTTTAGAGGACCACTGTACGTACATATGAGGAATTTTAAGCCAAAAAAATCAGTTTAGGGTCCTACTCCAAAGGAGGAGAATATAGAATAACAGAGTTGGAAGGGACCTTGGAGGTTTTCTAGTCTAAACCCCTGCCAAAGCAGCATTTTTTGAACAGAAAAGGACAAAAATTATCTTTGAACATAAAGCAAGTGGGAGCTAACGGTCAACATACAGCATTCTAAACAGCTCAAAAAGTGCAGGAACTTTGGTTTATACTCAAGAGATGTAGCTTATAGACAGAATAGAATGACTGCAATCATACATCAATCATAAAATGGCAGGTTTTTAGACCATTGTGTATAACCTCTGGCTTTTTCGTTAAGTGGCCAGAATGGTGTCACTTTCAAACCTCTGATGATAGTTTAGCGATGGTCAAAGTGTGGTATCTAAATACAGGATTCTATTCTATAACACTGCAAGCTGAAAAGTATAAAGAAATTAAGAAGCTAAATAAAATTATTTTTTTTAAAAAAAAACTCTACTGTAAGTAGCCTCCTCTTCCTCCTGTCAAAACTGCTGATCAATGAACTGGAAACCCTATCTCTCCCATTGCTGATCGGAGCCAAAATACGAACAAGGACCAAAATGGTTTCCTGTATGTGTGGTTTATCATCTCAAATGAAAAAATGATAGGTATTACAGATACGCAAGATCTCTGGCAGGGAGCTGAGTTTGAATCCCTTCTTTCATCAACATTTAGATTCTTATCTTGTTTATTATAGTTGGAGGCACAATCATCTCAAGCAATTACAGCAAGATCTATTTTGCTTGGTGATTCTGAGCAGCAAATCCATTAGCAACCCTCATTAGTCATGTTGCTACAGTACAGTACACCACTAACTGAAATCTATTCCCCATCACTTCTAAGAAATATCTGCAGAGAACATCATACATCTGGCACAGAGCTTTTCTGTCTCAAAAGGTGTAGAGCCAAACAAACTGCAACATGAGGGAAAAATCAATGGTTTTAAAAGCACATTTGCTGAACTTAATAAGCTGATGTATTCATTTTCACTTCACCACAAGTGCTGCTACAAAGTAAAAGAAACCTCAGAGGTCTCTTTCATTTGAGTTTTTTTTATCCAATATTCTGCCATCTGTTGTTATGGTAAACTGAATTTATGAAGACGGGAAGATTTTCATGCTGGAAGAATCTACAACGTTAGCAAAAATATATCTAAATGTAACATCAGTTTAAAATATTGTTATTATAAATTTATTATTAAAATTGTTGCTAGCATGTTTGTGTTCTTCAATATATTTGTCTACCTTCTAAAAAATGCCAGACAAGGTCATCTAAATTTCCTTGACATTTCAGAAAATCATTAATGTAATTTCTTTTTCTTAACCCGGTTCCTTTAAAATGATTGTTGGTTGGTTTAAGAGCTGCTTAATGTATTTTTTATCTTGCTGTAACCTATTTTATATACTACTGTTCTTGGATTTGTTGATGATGAAAAGTGGCATTGAATGCTTTTAAAATATAAAGGGACAAATTAAATATTAAAGCAATGTAGAGTAAATGCAAACAGAACAACAACCATGCATTCAAAATGGTATCTAACAAGAGAGAAGAAACTAGGATCATTAATATCTTTATAAAATGGGAGACAGTTAAGTGTGAGGACTAGTCGTAAAAGATCTTTGGCTGTAACAAATATCCACAAGCAGAAGATGAAAAAGATATTAGCAAATAATTTTACATATAATTTTAAAAAGAAATGTAAATGCATTTATGGCTCAACAATTGTTAGTTTTAGTACTGAAATCAGCTGTGTTTTTCCAATACTGTACAGTATAAAGCAAATGTTATATGTGCATATCAGATGTTTGGTAATTATACTAGGAATTTTGGCAGTAAGATCACAGTTCAATAACCCAGTCAAATCATTCCAACGATCTAAATGTTACCTATTATATCACAATTACAAGTCTGTTGGTAATTATTTATACATTGTAAAGTTGTTTCATGGGTCATTTATCTACTTTTTAAAATGTAGATATTTTAATTCCTAGAAGTTTGAGATCAGATTTTAACCTCCAAAAGGCTTAATGGCTTCTTTGTTATAATGGACTAATCAGGTGCCAAATAATTATAGCTAAGTTTTTAGACTTATAGATAAAGCCAATGTAATAACTAACAAGGAAGCACTGTCACCAATGTATTCTATTTATGGCCAATGTACTCTATTTACAAATTCAGTATTTGGATACATGGGATCTTTAAGACCTTTTCCATGATAATATTAGAGCTTGGTCCACATGGAAGCCAAGAAAAGACAATTGTACGTATGAAGGCTGTTTTCCTATAAACATAGGGGCTCATAATGGAATTAAAAGGGTTTTTAACGTGGTCCATGGTCAATATAATAGGATGAAAAGAGCCTAATAAGCTGGGATCTTTCTCACAATACAATAGTAGTGTTATCTGTCTTATCATAATCTGTTACAGGTCCATTTCTTTTCTTTCATTTACAAAATATAGTTATTGTTATTACATTTCAAGTTCAGGAACCAACCAGATAAAGTTTTAACATCTCTTTAATCAAAATTGCATATCAAACACAAACCACACATTACCGATTTGAGTGGAAGTACAAAATATGCTTTGCTGTGAGAGGCAAGAAGCTGAGGAAGGAGGGAAAATGTCAACTGAGCATGGAATTACATTTTAATTGGACCAAGGCCTTGCTCATAGCAACCCAGTTGTTTATGAGTCAGGTCTGAATCTGTCTATAAAGTCATTCATTATTTAATGCCTGCATGGCCATTCACTTTGGACAGCTTCCAGTACGAGATCTGTAAAAACAATAACTGCCCAGTCACATCAGATCAACTAAGAGGGCGAGGGAAGCCTCTGTGGAAGACTCATGTAGCCTTAAGACATCCATCTTCAAAGGCTACACATTCCTAACATCCTTGCATGTTTTTCTATAATATAAATATAGCCATTTCATTTATGGGACTGAACTCATCCCATTTGTATAGACTGGTTGTATTTATTATCAGGAATATTGATATTATGGAATTGAAAGTGAACAGATCTGAAAGCACACTGACGGGAACTATAGAGATTTCCACTAGACCTGTAACTCTCTTCCTAATTTTTGTGCAGTTTTAATTTCCTTCTTTAGTTAATATCTATATTTTGATAAATAAGTAAAAATGTAATATAATAGCTTAAAGAAAAGGTTATATAGAATTCTATGGATTGAGACAGACTAGCACTTAGCAATAGCACTTAGACTTATATACTGCTTCACAGCCCTCTCTAAGCAGCATACAGTCAGCATATTGCCCCCAACAATTTGGGTCCTCATTTTACCAACCTTGGAAGGATGGAAGGCTGAGTCAACCTTGAACTGGCAGAGAATTGAACTGCTGGCACAGCAGAATTAGCTTGCAATACTGCATTCTAACTACTGTGCCACCATGGCTCTTATAAGGTTTAAAGTAAGGATTTAAGCCACATGGAAGCAAGATCCTGTAGACATGTCTCTCAGAAACAACTACTAAGGCATTTTCATTTGGTGCCATGTCTTCTCTCCTCTTTCAGTGCTCACATGCAGCATATTATATATGTAGCTTCTAGTTTCCAGAAAGTTTCTATGCATAAGAAGTTTTGTTGATTTTATTAAATATTCAGATTTTCTAATCATTGCTATTCATGACTCATATTTCTTGTTGCACTAATATTAGAATATATTTTATAATGTCCTTAATATCCATAGGGTATCTTGCAAAAACATGATCAGAATCAAAAAGATATCTTTGTGTTAGTTCTTTCCTTCTGAATCAGAGATGAAGAACAGCTCCTGCCATCGCATCCAAGAAATATAGTTTCCCAGTTTTCTTGGAAACTTCCAGGAATACTAACCATTTTATCACTTTTCAAGAAATAGGTAGCTGCTTCATATTTCTTAAAAATACAATTTTAGGCAAAGATTGGACTTTGCCTCAGATCAGGAAGTTAACATAAATTTCCCATTTCCAGCAGCGTTTCTAGTCTGTCCTCTAATTATATCATTTCCTATCAATCTATTCTGACTTTTTGAACTCTCAGTAGTTTTGGTAATCTAATTTTTACAGATTTGACAGAATGCGAAGTCAAAATAACATGACTAACAGTTGAGGAAAACTCCTAAAATGTATGGCTATTATTTCCAATAATGTTTCTTGATATGCTTGAAACAAAATTTACATAGCTTTTTGCCATGTTCCAGAAATGCTGCTGACTCATTCCTATCATTTTGTCTGACCTGTTAAGGAAAGCTTGATCTTCACAAAAGCTAGCAGGTTCATTTACTGATAGTTCACTCAGCAGCAATAATAGATGAGAAGATAATTTTACCAAGGCTTTTAAAGTATGTTTTATTCCATATATCACCAATAAATTTTATGTATTACTAGCAAATATTCCTAGTGAGCTATATACAGTTTCTATACAGACCATGGAAATATGTCGACATTTATACGAACCTGGCAAGTTTCTTGTTAGGATCTCTTCCCTCCCCCCCCCCCGTGGTTTTGGCTACAAGCATTTTGTGAATGTTTGCATAGTCACATCTCCAAATGCTCTACATCAGCCTATCATTTACAGCATATGGCTGTAATATTATCAGTCCACAGAATTTAGATCAAGACAAATTACACAGAATATGTTGTACATAATCTGTAATTCAATAGCATTTACATGTTCTTTATTTAAAAACAAATGAACAAAGCAAACAATTAGAGTGCCTTTTTAGGCCTTTGGGAATATGGAATCCACTTAACAAACTGAGAAATCTTTCAAAAGTCTAGACTCCAACCATATCATATCCTTTCCAGTATTACAATTAGAGTACACCACTGGCTGATTTTTGTCATGCTTTATATGGAAATATTATATTATGAACAATAATATTATAAATGAACAATAGCAGATTTAGATTTTCTGTCCAGAGGCATGAAATTGTCGTATAGTTCATGAAGTCAGCAATTCATCTGGTCAAGTATTTCATATCATTCTCATCATCAGTCTTCTTGGATTGTAGGGTGTTCCCAGTGCTGTAATAGGATATGTTAGGACCTCCAGACTTCTGAATTCTAATTATGTATACCAACTGAAGCTATACCCTAAGGACGGACAGTATGCTCAATCTGATTTTAAATTGCAGTTCTATTGCCTGAAACATTTGGATTGTATTTGGACTTTCTTGCTACTTTTGCACAGTTTTATCTTTTGTTATTTATTTACTTGATGAACAATTCTGGAATATACAAAAGCTTGTATCTACTTTTGTGCCATTTTATATGGCTTAATAAAGATGTAATACATGGAGGTTGAGTCAACTTTCTCAAAGGGCCACTCATCAAGTTATTCCTTATGTTTGTTTCTTTTGATTTAGTTTTCCATTAAACCAATCAAATTTATGTGGTGTCTTAAGAGTAAAAAAAATAACTTGATGGCACAACATCATCAAACCAAGCAAACTCTTTAAAATACCCAAAAAATTTTTTTAGTTACTTCAAATAATAACAATTCCCTGGAAATCAACTTTTCAAATCTACAAAGATAGTATATACAGATAGCAAATACGTTTAAAAACTTAGAGCAGATATGCAGGAAACAATTGCTGACAACAACAAAAACTAACTTTTTGCCCTCTAATCATAAGGAGGATAAACTTCAAATACATAGTTTGATGTGAAGACTGCCGCCATGTAAGTTATTTTTAAGTGTGCCTGTTATTACCAGGCATAGAAAATTACTATATTTAAAGTTCCATATCACAGCTGGCATTTTTTTTTTCAAAACATGCCAGTATAACAGTTTATAGAAATCTCTTATACTCTAGCAAACCCACTCCTATTCAGTTTAAAAAAATTATATTACCTTAAAAGTAGTGAGGGTAAAGAAAAGAAGATAAGATCTTTTTGCAAGTCTTAAACACGCATCAAAGCAATCTTCAAATGCACTGTGGAATTTTCTTTAGCAGGTTGAAATCTACAGGAACGTACTCTTAACAGCTAATCTTAATCCAGGCTGGATACAGCTAGGTATTATGTAGCTCAATCAAGATTCTGAACTCAGTAAACGCTGATCCCGACAATAAAAGGCATTCTATGGCAAAATAAAGAGACACTGTGAAGAAAAATATGTGTTTTCCAGCCTTCAAGGATGATATACAAATGGCTCGCTTGCCCCAGCCTTTTGGCACAAGGCTTTTATTTGTTTCTTTTCTGCAAAAATGGAACCATTGTGCCAAGACAAAAGAACTCTTTCCCTCTCTTACCTTTTTATAATTCTCCTCCATATCCAAACTGGATATTTCAGTGACAATGTCATCCATTCCATTACTGTCAAAATGCATTTCTTAGTGCTTGAAGTCCAAAACAATTAAAAAGAAAATAACATTCTCTTGCACCTCCTGCATATCTGGATCCAAGTCTTCCTTTTCACAGCTTGCTCTCCACACTGTCCTAAGTAAGTGGCATTTAAAAAAAATAAAAAGGCCAGGGATTTCAGATGTCTTCTTCATTAGAAGAACTTCCTGATCTATTTCTTTTCACCTCGATGGAAGGACAGCTTCCATTTCCAAAAGAAGGTCTCATCGTTAATGATGCTTGAAACAGTCTTAGTTGTTGCTATCACACACACCTCTGAACTATGCTGTTAGAATCCACTCCAAAGCAGCCTTCTTTTTGCCTAATAAAGGCAAGGCTGCTTCCATTAAACTGCAACCGGCTTCTCTGCTCTTGGAACACGGAAAGCAACAGTCTTCCTCCAGTCCCTGGTAGTTCAGGATAAAAATAGATGGAGGCCTGCCTAGCAGACTACACCAGAGCAGAGGGAGGAAGGGGAGGGAGAAACAAAAGCCTAAATCATAACCTCCTATTTTAAAAGGTGTACAAATCAAAGATACAGGGAGCTTAGTCATAACCAGGGAATCAACGGATGCACGTATTTGTAATAGAATTACAAAAAATCATAAAACAGAGTTAGGATTCTTAAATCTCTCCCTGCCCCAAACATCATTTCTTAAAATTAGTGGTACAGTTTCCTGCCATTTTTCAGAGAGGAAATAAATAGTGTATAGTTAAGTGCAAAAATAATTTTAGACCACTTTAACTTCAGAAGTACACAAAACTGTGGTCCTACCCAGGGGTTTGGCACAGTCCTACTAGTGACTCACCCATTTTAAGTGTGTAAAAACACTGCCCATCCCTGTCCTAAAAATACACCTACGTATCAGTAATAGCTTAAGGAACTGTCCCCACTACTGTAGAAAATCAGCTTGCTGTTATTCATGTTCAGAAGCATAGAACAGTAATTCAGAAGCAGAGTAGGCTTATTTCCCAGTTTTTTTAAAAACAAAATTTCAGTTGCCTGAGAGTTGCCCGTATCTTGTTTGAATGATCTCCTCAGACTGTGGTCAATTATTAGATCCTGCCTTTATTTTTTAGATTTCAAGGTGGTGTATGTAATACTCTCTCCTCCAATTTCTCCACGACAACTTTGTGAAATGGGGTGGGCAGATGGAGAGAAATTGGTCCGAAGTCACTCAGCCAGCTTCCATGCCTAAGGCAAGTTTTCTGCAATAATGAAGCAACTTCTTTTTCCTCTCTTTTTTTCCTTTGCTTCTTTTTCTTTTGCCCTTTTTTTTGAAAGCCCACTTTTGATGGGTAGCTATGACTGATAATCTTAGATAAGTAATAACATAAAAGAACTATCAAATTAGAAATTTGCCACTCCAATTCACAGTACAGGTTTTTCACAGTACAGTTAGTTTTCAAATAAAGCAGAACTCTGAAGCTTGGAAATTCCTCAAAGACCATGTTTATTAGTTACAAAGTATCAGCACATCATAAGTGAAAGCAAGTCTGAAGACACATGTAACAATTCCCCAATACAAAGTTAAGAAATCCCACCTCTAAAGCTATGCAAGCAACTATGTTCCCCAATACATCTTCTTGGCAGGCTTTGCACGAAACGCCTGGCCAGCAGTCTCAGGAGCAGCTGATGACCTTGGTTCCCATGGGACAAAAGATTATTTTGATTAGCAAAGCACCTGGCAATCCCTCCTCTCCCCTTCAATGTGTCAACCAAAAATGAATAGGGAAAATGGCTATAGCCATGCTCATTTTCAAAGTTGACAGGTCATATGTCACTTTTCTCAGTGCTGTTGCAATTTTGAACGGTCACTAAATGAATTGTTGTAAGTCGAGGACTACCCATACTTCATAGACAATCTTCCCTCTAGATCTAGAGTCTAAGTCCTTGGTTCAGGGAATTGCTCAAAATATTTTTTTCCCCTGGAAACATTACTGTTTGATAGCAAAGAATAATCAATTCACAGAAACAAAAGTCCTCTGGAATGAAGAGGTGCCAGTTCCTGCAGTGCTTGGGATTTTCATTAGTCTGCTTGAGCAAACATTTTGGAGATGTTTTGACATTCTTCACAGCTTCTCCAACTGGACATCTGGAGTTGGTTTGGCTTTCCCACAAAACTTCGAAGCATCCCACTTTGATGTGCTGCTGTTAGTTAATTTCATAATAGTAGCTCTTTATTTCCCTTTTGATCTTGTGCAAACTAACTTTAAATTACCCCTAAGATTCCAAAACAGAAGATAACCAAAGCAGAACTGCCTGTGAGAGAAATTCTTGTTTCAAATTAAGTATTGTTCTCAAAATGTTAATGAATTACCTTACACCAGCATAAAGAATCTGGGTAAAGTGATGTGGGTTAAGTCACCTTGAGATAAATTTAGTTATTAGTTGTTTAATTTTTATCATTTTATACATAGTTGGGCAGCCCTTTGGCCTAGAGGCCACACAAGACCTGTTAGAACCCTTTTTAAAACAATTGCTAACAACACTGCAATGTCAAATTCACTGAAAATTGAGAGGAACAATTATAATTGTGAGTTCTCATGCTGATAAAAAATCAGGAGATGGTCGTATTAACAGCCAGCTGTAAGCTTTTCCATTATCAGTGAAAATACCTGCTAATGTTAATGGATCATAGGAACTTATTAGAAAAGTTTAAAAAAAAGGTCACAGCCCAAATTCTTGTAACCCCATCTCTTTCATCTCAATAAATCAATCAGAATCAATTTCTCCAAAAGAATTACTTTTTTGATTGAGGCAACTGTCAAAAAGCATAACAACAATTTTCAATGCTTTTATGTTAAAATAAGCAATAAGATATACTCAAAAGGTTATGTACACCTAACAATAAACAAGTGCCATTTATGATTCAAATTACACTTTTGTGACTTGATGTTTGAGAGACATCTCAAAAAACTTGACACCTGTTTAATTGAAGAAGTCCCTTTCATGCTGTTATCTTTTATTGGAAGGATAGGAAGACTTATCATCAGATATTATGAGAGTATTTTGCTTCAGACAGGAGTTGGGAACAGGGGATTCCAGATACTACAAAGCCACCATATTTAGAACCCATAACCAGCAACCAGCAGCGAAAATTCAGCTATTTCTGAAGAACATTATTCTTCAACATAAGCTGTAAGATGTTTCCTCAGACAGTTTAGACAAAAGGACATTAGTTCTTTAACTCAGCCTTTTCCAAGTTACTATTGTTCAGATGTGTTGGCAGAACTTCTAGCTGGAAATTCTAGTTCAAACACATCTAGAATATGGTACCAGTTGGCAAATGTAGTTTCAGTGAAGGATGTTCAGACATCCTCCTTGTTCCATTAAGGTTTTTACTATCATTGAATAATTATGATTGCAATTGAATATACAATAAACTGCATTTTATATATTACTGGATTTTGCTCAAGGCCAACTTAGTTTCCGGCATGACTGAACTGAAATTCAGAAAAGTTTCCATCCATTTTGGATTTTGCCTAAAATCAATCCAAACTTGTTTTTTTTTTTTTTTAAAAAAAGAAGCTATTTCTATTGCCCATGGTTTAATATCTACCTTTTCTAAAGAAACATAGTTAAGATTAGTGACAGAAAATTAGGATCAACAAAATGCTATGATCCATTTATTCAGAACCTTCCAAGCTTGTCCTGTTACACTTAACGGAAAAGATGAAATGACCAAGTCTAATAATTACCAAGGCTTATGCCTGTAATGGTTAGTCATGATTTTCAGAAAATATGAATGTAATGTTCCTGGCATTTAATCTGCTAGAACTAATCAGCCACAAAAGAAAATATAGAGAAGAACAATGAACATGAAGCAAAAAAGAGGAAACTGTTTTAGGATTTTCTAAGTTTCTAGTGCAATTGAGATTTCAAATACTGTATACAAATATTGCTTTATATATCTACTTATATCTATTTTTAACTGTTTCAGATCTGAACATATGGCCTCCACTGCAAAGGGTAAAACTATTAATAAAAAATGTGAATGACCCACTTAGTAAAATAAAATTAATTGTGATATGAATGCTATCAATGTACCAAAATATCAGTAAAACTGCTATTAACATTTCCCTTTCAAATCTATTAAATACACAGAAAATATTTAATCCTACAGTACATTTACATCAATTGTAAAAGACTTAAAATCTCTAGGATGTACTATTGAAAAGTTTAACAGAAGTAGACATGCATTAGTATGCCGGGCAAGCTAAATTCAATTATTTTTCTTATAGGCTTCTGTGTAATTACTTTCCTGCACATAGGAATTATGTTAATATGCTTTACTTTTTTTATGGCTCCCATCTTCACAGCTGACGCAGTCATTTCCTAGTGTTACTAAAATTAATTCTTCCTTTTTCCTGTTCAATTACTAGGCAAACAAAAGATAAATCTACTCATTTTGTGAAAACTCTATTCATTTACCAAGGTGGAGACTTAAAAGTTTTATTAGCTAAGAATGTTAAAATACCATATGACAAAATCTTCCTAAGGTACTGATGACAACTTTTAAAAATGATCATATACTTTTTTGCATTTAATCAGTGTAACAATAGCAGAAAAATGTGTATTTTTCTGTGAGAACAATGTGCGGTAATTGAATAACATATTTCTTATTGTCACAGATTATCCAAGTCATTCTTGATCACGCTAATCAGAATTTCCTGTTTATCATATTTTACATTTTTGCCCAGTGATGCAGAGTATTCATATCAACACACTCATCTCCATAAACAACTTGCATTTGTCAATGAATTGCAGTTGAAGTGACTTCTATCACAGTTAAAAAAAAGTCGATCAATCATGGCATGTTCCAGACTTATGATTGTATGCCTTCCAGAGCTACCTTGTGGTAAGATGGGCGGCCAATAAATGTTATAAATAAATAAATAACATATTTTCTTAAAGAAGGTTCCTACTAGTAAAACCCAAAGAACAGGTGTAAAAAACATGTCAGAGTTACTGCCTTGTGTTAATGACCTTGAGCTAATGCCCCAGTGTTACACTGAAGATAATTTTGAAATTTATTAGTCTACTTATTTTTTTAACCCTTATAATATAAACCTGGGTGACTAGCCATCAGTGGGGTAGCTGTTTTTATAGGAGCGGTGCCTTTTGCACCCGGCTCCTAGATCTCGTGACCGGGCCCCGGTAATCCTCTTGCGTTGAACTCTTAGTCGTTCTTCCGCATACTGCTGCGCTCCTAGCCTTCTCTTTCCCACCCCTTTTCTTTTCTTGCCTAGTTTGCTTGTCAGGGGAGGGGGGNTACCCCTAAGATTCCAAAACAGAAGATAACCAAAGCAGAACTGCCTGTGAGAGAAATTCTTGTTTCAAATTAAGTATTGTTCTCAAAATGTTAATGAATTACCTTACACCAGCATAAAGAATCTGGGTAAAGTGATGTGGGTTAAGTCACCTTGAGATAAATTTAGTTATTAGTTGTTTAATTTTTATCATTTTATACAGAGTTGGGCAGCCCTTTGGCCTAGAGGCCACACAGGACCTGTTAGAACCCTTTTTAAAACAATTGCTAACAACACTGCAATGTCAAATTCACTGAGAATTGAGAGGCACAATTATAATTGTGAGTTCTCATGCTGATAAAAATTCAGGAGATGGTCATATTAACAGCCAGCTGTAAGCTTTTCCATTATCAGTGAAAATACCTGCTAATGTTAATGGATCATAGGAACTTATTAGAAAAGTTAAAAAAAAGGTCACAGCCCAAATTCTTGTAACCCCATCTCTTTCATCTCAATAAATCAATCAGAATCAATTTCTCCAAAAGAATTACTTTTTTGATTGAAGCAACTGTCAAAAAGCGTAACAACAATTTTCAATGCTTTTATGTTAAAATAAGCAATAAGATATACTCAAAAGGTTATGTACACCTAACAATAAACAAGTGCCATTTATGATTCAAATTACACTTTTGTGACTTGATGTTTGAGAGACATCTCAAAAAACTTGACACCTGTTTAATTGAAGAAGTCCCTTTCATGCTGTTATCTTTTATTGGAAGGATAGGAAGACTTATCATCAGATATTATGAGAGTATTTTGCTTCAGACAGGGGTTGGGAACAGGGGATTCCAGATACTACAAAGCCACCATATTTAGAACCCATAACCAGCAACCAGCAGCGAAAATTCAGCTACTTCTGAAAAACATTATTCTTCAACATAAGCTGTAAGATGTTTCCTCAGACAGTTTAGACAAAAGGACACTAGTTCTTTAACTCAGCCTTTTCCAAGTTACTATTGTTCAGATGTGTTGGCAGAACTTCTAGCTGGAAATTCTAGTCCAAACACATCTAGAATATGGTACCAGTTGGCAAATGTAGTTTCAGTGAAGGATGTTCAGACATCCTCCTTGTTCCATTAAGGTTTTTACTATTATTGAATAATTATGATTGCAATTGAATATACAATAAACTGCATTTTATATATTACTGGATTTTGCTCAAGGCCAACTTAGTTTCCGGCATGACTGAATTGAAATTCAGAAAAGTTTCCATCCATTTTGGATTAACTGTAGGCCAATGTTTTGCCTAAAACTTGTTGTTTTTTTTTAAAAAAAGAAGCTATTTCTATTGCCCATGATTTAAAATCTACCTTTTCTAAAGAAACATAGTTAAGATTAGTGACAGAAAATTAGGATCAACAAAATGCTATGATCCATTTATTCAGAACCTTCCAAGCTTGTCCTGTTACACTTAACGGAAAAGATGAAATGACCAAGTCTAATAATTACCAAGGCTTATGCCTGTAATGGTTAGTCATGATTTTCAGAAAATATGAATGTAATGTTCCTGGCATTTAATCTGCTAGACCTAATCAGCCACAAAAGAAAATATAGAGAAGAATAATGAACATGAAGCAAAAAAGAGGAAACTGTTTTAGGATTTTCTAAGTTTCTAGTGCAATTGAGATTTCAAATACTGTATACAAATATTGCTTTATATATCTACTTATATCTATTTTTAATTGTTTCAGATCTGAACATATGGCTTCCACTGCAATGGGTAAAACTATTAATAAAAAAATGTGAATGACTCACTTAGTAAAATAAAATTAATTGTGATATGAATGCTATCAATGTACCAAAAATATCAGTAAAACTGCTATTAACATTTCCCTTTCAAATCTATTAAATACACAGAAAATATTTAATCCTACAGTACATTTACATCAATTGTAAAAGACTTAAAATCTCTAGGATGTACCATTCAAAAGTTTAACAGAAGTAGACATGCATTAGTATGCCGGGCAAGCTAAATTCAATTATTTTTCTTATAGGCTTCTGTGTAATTACTTTCCTGCACATAGGAATTATGTTAATATGCTTTACTTTTTTTATGGCTCCCATCTTCACAGCTGACGCAGTCATTTCCTAGTGTTACTAAAATTAATTCTTCCTTTTTCCTGTTCAATTACTAGGCAAACAAAAGATAAATCTACTCATTTTGTGAAAACTCTATTCATTTAACAAGGTGGAGACTTAAAAGTTTTATTAGCTAAGAATGTTAAAATACTGTATGACAAAATCTTCCTAAGGTACTGATGACAACTTTTAAAAATGATCATATACTTTTTTGCATTTAATCAGTGTAACAATAGCAGAAAAATGTGTATTTTTCTGTGAGAACAATGTGCGGTAATTGAATAACATATTTCTTATTGTCACAGATTATCCAAGTCATTCTTGATCACGCTAATCAGAATTTCCTGTTTATCATATTTTACATTTTTGCCCAGTGATGCAGAGTATTCATATCAACACACTCATCTCCATAAACAACTTGCATTTGTCAATGAATTGCAATTGAAGTGACTTCTATCACAGTTAAAAAAAAGTCGATCAATCATGGCATGTTCCAGACTTATGATTGTATGCCTTCCAGAGCTACCTTGTGGTAAGCTGGGCGGCCAATAAATGTTATAAATAAATAAATAACATATTTTCTTAAAGAAGGTTCCTACTAGTAAAACCCAAAGAACAGGTGTAAAAAACATGTCAGAGTTACTGCCTTGTGTTAATGACCTTGAGCTAATGCCCCAGTGTTACACTGAAGATAATTTTGAAATTTATTAATCTACTTATTTTTTTAACCCTTATAATATAAACCTATTTCAATAGTTAGAACTGATGCATGGTTTGTTCATATATATATATGTATATGTATATGTATATGTATATGTATATACACACACACATATACATACATACATACATACATACATACATACATACATACATCAACCTTCATGTATGCTGCCCATTTTTGATCTGGTTTGGTTTACATTAGTGAAACATTGGAAGTGGCTTCAATGAGGCATTTTCTGCTATAGTATCAAGTATGTAGATAATATGTTTTGCTTCAAAGCCTCATTGGTGCTCAATGCTTATTTCTTCTAAACATCTTTGAAAAGAGTCTATCAAAGGTTCCTTAATAAATCTGGTTAATTTATAAGAGAATGAAGACTAGGAATATATAGCCTACTTTACAATGAAGTGAATTTAAAAAAATTCCTTCCTTCCTCCCTCCCTCGGTGGCATGATATGAAGAGCATTTAAACACCCAGAGTTTTAAATAAATGAAAGCAAAATACCACATTGGGAACAAGGCCATAAATGATCTGGAGTCAGGTAAAAATATGAAGCTATCTATATTTGCAGAATAATTCTGTGCAAATTCTGTGTATGTGAAAATCCAAGTAGACTAATAAATTTCAAAATTATATTTAGTGTAACGCTGGGGCATTCCTATATACCATCGGTTATACACTAATGGATTCTGAATGTGTTGTGACAAAGACTGGAGAACAGCCATGAAAATGTCAAAGGAGATAAGAATGGTAAAAATTTATCTTAGGAATTGTTAGAAAGCACTGTTCTAAGAAAATGTCCAGTACAATAACAACTTCCTATAAGGTTTAATTTTTGGTACCCTGATCATCATCACTGCACTTCTTTGAATCTAATCCATTTGCTCTGAGTCCTTCTTAATGTGTGAATCCAGACTGGGCTCCCAGCTAAGATAGGATTTGACCAAAATAAATAGACTGAAACTATTTATATGCAGTCTAAAATTGAACATTGCTGGCTCATATAAATTTTTTCCAGCCTACCAAGATAATTTTGAAACTTTGGCCATAAATGGGTTTACACATTGGACAAGCTGTCATGCAGTTTGGTGTGGATATGCATAGATTTCAACCTAGGCTTTCTGGTTTACAGGAGATCAGGATTAAAGTAAGCTATTGTTAAGTAGTGAAGTGGGCATTAGAAATATTTTGGAGTATTTTCATGGCTGGGAGCAGAATTGTAATAAGTATGAGAACCACAACTTTCAGCCACCCCTTCCCTTGTAGAGTTTGATTTTAGGAAGGGATTCTTTGTTTATAAACAACATATAGGTTATGTAGGTCTTATATTCCAGTGTTTGGCTGTTTCCTGTTGAAATTGAATTGGGATCAGAGATGACTTGCAGTGTACCTGTTGCCTATCTCTGGCTTAGTGTAAAGAATGAACTCACCTAATTACTAATATGTGTTCAGCCTTATTCAGTTTGGTTCTTTCCAGATTTGTTTGAATGTAATTATCATAATTCATTAGCCATCATTCATAGACCATAATAAAACCAATGATATAGTGATTTTATAAACTGACTTTGGTCCAGAAATCTATATTCTTTATTGGTAGAGAAATTTGTACTTGAAGTGATATATCAGTATACAGAACCTCTAAAATCTAGTTCTGCTAAAACACACATTCAAAACTCAAGCAATGCAGAAGCAATGCTTCTAAACAAAGAAAAGATTACATTTTAAATATTTTTTTATCCTGCCTTTATTAGTTTTTATAAATAACTCAAAGCAGCGAACATATTTAATGGTCCTTTCTCCTCCTATTTATTTATTTATGCACTGATATTGATCTCCTCTCTCATCTCTGCTTGCCAAAAGCAGACAAACTGAAATAAAAATTCAACAGTTGACTTTAAATTGTTCATTTTCAGCAAATACATCTTGGAGCTATTGTACCTACACAACTGGTTCTAATGTTCAAAAGAATAACTCAAATCCCTTCTCCTACATGTACTACAGTATGTATGTTTGAAGCACTGCTTTCTGTTGGTTTAGCCTAGTACTAGTATTTCCTCTCTTCATGGTTGTATAAATCTCTGGTTAGAGAAACTGGCAATTGTATGGGGTCTGTGAAGGCATTTTGAACATTGCAAGTATTTCATAGGTGCTCATACAAAATGGCTGCCCTGGGGTGGAAATGGTTGTTTGCAAAATGAGTGCCATGGTGATCAGACTGTCATAAGTCATGTACCAGAAATAAAATGGCTGAGTTCTGCTCTCCATCCATTATATCCCTGTGATTCCCTTATTTTTTTTTTCTGGAAAAGCAGACATGAAAGAAAAACACTGGGTTGCAGCCATCCAGCATTATTTATTTATTTATTTATTTATTTATTTATTTATTTATTTATTTATTTATTTATTTATTAATTATCCATCCATCCATCCATCCATCCATCCAAAATACTGAGGGGGTTTCTGTGCAACCACAACAATCTTGTACCAAGGTGGAGATGGCTTTGTTTTTCTGTATTTAATTTCCCATTCTTTTTTTAAAAAAATTAAAGTAATCCCAAAGAAAGCAATGAATCCTTACTTATAAACCAGAATTTACATAAGCAATTCATTGATCCATGTAGACTTTTTTCTCTCTCTGTCTGAAGAGGGAGAATCTTGCTATGGGTTTGTAAACTATTAGCCTAGGTTATTTTTTCATACAAAACTCTCCCTCTTTTAGTTTGTTCACTTATGGCTATTAAGTCACAATTCATGGATTATGATAATATAGGGAGGGAAACCAAAGTGTGGAAATGTCCTTAGTGATTTTTGGTTCTACATCAAAAATAAATGAAGAGTATAATGTTTGAATAGCTTGTTTTAAAAAGGATGAAGCACTATATTTTAATAGCACATAGTTGTTGACTCAATGCATCTAGAAAGATGATGCAAACAAGGCATTTATTATCTACCCACAGATGGCAGTGATAGCAGCTTTTAAGATTTTTCTTCTCTCCATGAAAGAAGCAGCTTTTATTGCTTGCATTGTGGGAATCTAATCATATTATCTTTCAACTGGACTCTACAATTTAGATTCTGTATCACGGTTGGGTTAAAAATATGAATTAAAATATAATTTCTGTTTTTTCTTAGCTTAATAATGGTGTGATAAACTCTTTTTGTTTTTAAAGTAACTTTGTTTATTACAAAGATTTTATCTGTTAACATACAATTTATAATCCATACCAAATTCATTATGCCAGGCAGCCAAACTTTAAATACCGAACTATGTAAAAATCTGCTCATTCTAATATCTCTGATGGTACTCAGTGTACTTTCAGCTAATCAAACTTGCTAAAGAACTGAGTTCTTTTTCAAAAGAGACAAAAGATGACCTTTAACACCAACCAGAATTCAAAATATGGTTCTAGAAGAATTCTTTGTGACACAGCTGGGTATTTATTAAAAATTAAAAAACCAGTTGTTGTTTATCCCTACGCTGTCCTTAAATAGCATTATCTTCTTGCATTTACATCTAAATTATTATATACAGGGACATATCTTTTAAAATAAAGTATAATGTCAGATTTGTCCTATATCAACTTTTCTTCTATAGTTGCCCATTTGTCTAAACAAACTGAAAACATAAAATACATTTTAAAAAAGAGCGAGGAGCACTATATAAACTAACATGTCTACTAAAAACCCACTGAAATATTCCACTATAAAGAAACCATAGGGAAATTCTGATTAGAAATAAAAAAAAATCTGAGTTTGGTTTAGTGTTTTATATTGCTTTGATGATAAGATTTTTTCACAACATTGATTCTTGATACCACCTTCCAATTACACACAGCCTAAACACAATACAGCTCAATACCTCCTACTGGAGTCTTGAAAGGTCCCTGTACAAAAAGATATAAAATGGTAGAATATTATTTGTCAAAACTGTATGCTATCTACATTTTATATGTTTTGTTTTCGAAGTGTTACAATGTTCATAGGAAAACCAGTAGTAACATTCTTTAGAAAAGAAGCAAGCGACTTCTTTCTCCCGAGGTTAGTAGTAACCAAAGAGTAAATGTAAGCACTATAATCACAACACAGTATTTGGATTTTAAAGATAAATAACAATAAATGTTTGATGCAGCTTATTGGCATATTTCTTGCTAGTTTAAAACCCACATATATTGATGCTGGTGACAACCTAAGGAGAACTGGAATGCATAACTCCTATAATAGATATATACTTTAACATTATTTATTTTTCATCAGTTAACCCTTTTCTCTAAATATCCTCAACACAGCCAGTAACATTCTCTCTTATACGGAATAATCTGAAATCTATCAGTTTTTCAACCCTAATGAAATGCAATTAGGAAGCAGAACTAATTATTATTTTGTCCAGAGTTGTTTTCATTCAGTCTAAGCAGGCACATAGATACTGATTTAGCAACAGATACTTAACAACCGACTACCTTAAAGAAAAATATGGATTATTTTCCTTCCTGCTCATCACATCCCCTAGCAGCTGCACTGAAAAGAAAAGAAGATAAAGCTTAAAAAAAAGAAAAAGCTACCCAGTTTTGCAGAAGCTGAAAAGAAGCAACTTGCTGCATTGTAAAAAAAGGGGCAGGCCTCCTCTCTATCTCTTCCGATGGAAGATTAAGGTATAAGAGATTCCTTTCTTACCTGATAAGAACAGTTTTCCTGGTGTACCATCTCAGAGCATCATCCAGAAAAGCAGACTGAGGAGCTGAGACTGTTTACCGAAGCTGCAAACTGAAAACCCTGCAGGGTCTAAAGAAGAGGACGGCTTTCTACTGAGAGAGGCTTCCTGCAGATTAAAATGGATGCTGCTTCTGCTGTTTCAACCTGCGCAATGGCACTGCCTTTGCTAGCAAGAAGCAGTAGAGCAGAGCAGTTCCTCTCAGGGAACCAGCAACAAGGCTTAATAATAGGTAGCCAAGGCTGTTCTGAGGGGAAAGGGGGGGGGGAGAGCAGGCTCATGCGTTGCTAGCACAATCAGCCAATTATAGGCACAAAGAAAAAGATTGGTGTGACGCAAGTGTGATCTTTTGGTGCTCTATGTAGGCAGTTCACAGCGGAAATATTCTAGTCCTCATTAAAAAGGAAAAGGAAAGGAAAAAGGCGAACTTAAGCACTGCCACAAAGGTCTATTCCTATCATTTCTGCAGTCATTTTTCTTGATAAGTAGACTTTAAATCAAACTTGAAGGTGTAACTTGTACATTTTAAGAACTTTTTCAAAGTCAGCCATCTTAAGAAAATACCAAAATGTTGCTTTTTGTTTTTTTTAATATACTGAAAATGAAATGTTAAAATCAGGGAGAAAAAGAGATAAGGTCTTTTTCCTTCAGCAAAACAATCACTAAAATCAGATTCAGTGGGGTGATTTTTAATTACTGATTTCTAAAACAACGCAACTAACATTTTCTAATTAACCACTAGACTTGGTAAACCCTTTTCAAAAATGGCTTGAGGCCACCACAGGATGCGTTGTTATTGATCTGCTTCTGTATACTGTTGAGCTGTGTTTATCCAAAAGAGAGATGCCTGGGAATGTCAGACAACCTCTCACATGTAAAGATTAGATAGGAAAAACTCATTTGCTTACATCACTGAATTTGAAAACAACTCCTCTAAAAGAAACCTAAAATGAAAAATAGGTTATCTCAGTAAAACAAATTAGAATTTGTTCTAATTGATGCTTCATGGGGCCAATAACATTTAACATCCCTAAATCAGCCCTTATTTATTAATGTGTTTTATATCCCTCCTTTTATAAAGGAGCTCAAGGCCCCATATATAGTGTACCATCCTCCTATTTTTCCTACACCAACACCCTGTCCAGTAGAGTGAACGGAGAGTGAGTGATTGGCCCAAAGTCATCCAATGAGTCTCTATGGATGAGGTCGGCCCATGGTAGTGAACATGGACCTACCTACTTTTTACTAGAAGATTCACTGGCATTTTTTCTTTATCCCTGAATGCATCTTTGTTGGGAAAAATGTTAAATTGTTTCTTTGCAAGATTAATGTACAGATCCGTGCCCATCCAATTACTCTAAGACGTGGGTGTCAAACTCGATTGCGTCACATGACGTATTGTGATATATCTTGACATGTTTGCCTTTGCGTAGCTGGGATGGGCGTGGCCTGCATGTTAAGCATCCGGCCAATGGGCCACCAGTTTGACACTCCTGCTCTCAGAGAAAAAGAAATAAGATCATTTTCCTAAATAACATAATCCCTAAATAAGATGGGGATCAAACTATTTCCCAAAGCGCCAAAAGGCAAGAAAAGAAACAATGGATGAAACTAACCAAAGAGATGAGTAGCCTACAATTATGGAGAAATTTCCTAATGGTGAGAGCAATCAACCAATGGAATAGCTTGCGTTCAGAAGCTGTGGATCTAAAATTTATCTAAATTTTATGGTACAGGGTCTCCTGCTCAAGCAAGGGTTTGACTAGAAGACCTTCAAGATTCTGTTCTATTCACTATCCTATCCTATTCTGACTGAATCCAGAGTTTTCCAGGTCTACCTTGGAATTTGTGAGAGCTTATCTACTGTAACTCAAAACATTTTGGAAAAAAACATCCTTTAGGTTTGTCTTTTGGTTATTATTATTTCTAAGGATTTTTTTAAAAAAATTATGAACTTTATAAAATGTACAGTATTAACTGGGAAAAATAGTTAAAGATATCTAGAAATATTTCAATTTACTAAGCTACAATTCATTTTTCTGCATTCCTTATTTTTTAAGACAAAACAGCAACAGCACTCTCTGGTCTGGTAGAATGGACTAGAAAGTGAAGCAGGGGTTGTCTTTTACAAAGTCATGAAGCTGGTAAGTTTCATAAAGTTAAATTTTAGTATTACAGACATTAACACAGCAATCCTCTGGTTGGCACACTCTAATATAATCAAGAGGAGACTGAGAGCTCTAGTTTCCATTTTTTAACTAAGTGGGACTCTTCCTCACAGCTCTCCTTCCACCAGTTAATTAGCAGAAAGCTAAACTGCCAGGGATTTTGTTATTGAAATACTAATCCCAATGGCTTCTTTTCACCAGAGACAGTGTATTCATTTCATGGGCATAGAAGTCCACCTTCTTTGTGTCATCAACTGGCAAAACAACCCCAACCCTGGCAGTGTTGTTGTGAGATCAGCTGGCTTGGCCTGGGAAACGTAGCAGGTGAGGGAGGACAAGAGAACAGTCCTTGGCTCAGAGATCTGGACTAATTCATATACGTGACAGCCCAAATGGCAGCTGATAAGCACCTGAAAAGGAGTTGCATAAGCCATTATTTCATTCTGCTGGTCCACTGGGCAGTTCTTCCCCATGTGCTGTGGTTTGGCTGGTTTTTGCTCACAAATTGAATCAAGAATATTGTGTGCAGTTTAGTTACCACATTTGAAAAGGGATATAGTGGAGCTAGAGAAGGTTCTGAGGAGGGCAACCAAGTTGATCAAGAGGCTGGAGCAGATTCTCTATGAATAAAGGTTGTGACATTGGGGACTTTTTAGTCTGAAAAAGAGGCAAAATAAAAAAGGGACATAACTGAGTTGCACAAAAATATGCATGGTGTAGATAAAGTGGATAAGAAGAAGCCATTTTCTTAAAATACCAGAAAGATGAGATTGAAGAATCAGGAAATATTCTTTTACTTAACATATAATCAAACTTGGGAATTTGTTATCATAAGATATGGTGCTGGCTACCAGCTGCTGTTTTCAAAAATCAATACGATCAATTCATGGAAGACATGGTAATCAATGACTATTAACCTTGATCTCTGCATGATTGTCTCTGAAGGCCATCTGCTCATACATCAGTGGATCTCCTTATGCTATTTGTTGGCCACCGTGAGATTGCTGGACTAGATAGGGCAGGGCACTATATGTTCTTTAGTTAAGAATAGTGTTAAGCTTCCAAAGCAGCCCAACAATAGTTAAAAAGCACCCCAACAAATCCTGTCAATGGGGAGGAGTAGTACTTCATGGAGTAACAGACAGAAAGCCAACCAGCTTTACTGGGCCTGAACCAAGCTGAAGATTGGTTGGATACATGCTGATATGCAGGTTTGAAAGAACTTGCCCATCTCTGCCCCAAGGAAATCTCAATACTGCCTTGGATGACCAGAGGGGAAGAAGCAGGCCATTACCAGTCTAAAAGTGCAACAGTGCTAGTATGAAGCCATTCCCTAGCAGTCAACTGACAGTAACTTCAACACAATGAATGGTTAAGTGTACCCAATTCTGCTGTGACTTGCTGGCTGCTTAAGGGGAAATCACTGCTTTAAAACAGTCAAAGACAACTTCAGGCTGATAGTTGAGCGAGGAATGGGCAGCTGATTTGATGAACAGCTGATATGAAAGTTATGTGCATGCACAACAATGTCACCTAGTTCAAGTATTGCCTGTGCATTTACACATAGCTGGCAACAGCTTTGTGGCAGCCTTCCAAAGGTTGTTATAATACTTTGACATATGCTAACACACTTTGTGAACTATCTTAGTGTGAAGCATTATTGTTTTAATATAAAATAATCATGTCTTAAAACAGTTTTGCACAATTTCCTATATACATTCTGGCTGGGATGGCGAAGAATGGGAATTGACTCCCATCATTTTTGGAACTTTTTAAATGTTATTTTGTCAGCAATCAAGGACTGTAAAGAGCCAAGAAATAATGGCATGGCATGGGAAATAAGAATTTTCCAGTTGATTGTGTATGTTTCCTTTTTTTTATTTTTCTCCTGCCAAAACTCAATGGAAATTCTGATTCTGATATTTGCAGCATAATTTCTGAAAGCTTTAGAACTAGGAATTAGGAACTTAGGAATTTTGTGGTGCTGGTAAAATGAGCTTACAAAATACAACTTCTAACATGTTTTAGTGTCATAAATATATACTTGTTTCTTTTTATTTTAACATCATAATTTCAAAAGGAAGTGTGTTATATCATTTTACTGTATTTTTTCCAAAATGAAATACAAAAAGATTAAGCTGGTTTGTATGTAGTTGCAGCAAGTAAGGGTAGAATGAGTATGAATTTCTAAAAATAAAACCCGATATCCTAAAAATACAATTGCAAACAATTCCAGCAAAGGAAACATGGAATTCCAGCAAAGAATGGTATAAGCCAATATGGCTGCTCCCAAAATATAATGGAAATCTGAAACACAGAAAGATTATTGGAGGTAGAAGGAGGGATCAGTCAAATGGAAAAAGTTCCTCTAAAAGGCACAAATTTCTAAGGCTAAAGTTAAATGAGTTAAAATTGCTAAAATGAGTTAAAAAAAGAAAGCATACAGTGAATAACAAACATATGGGAAAATTTTATGGCAAAAGGACTGATCTGAAAACAATTCAGCATCTTGTAATGTCAGCATGAATTTCTTAAAAATAGGTTTTTTCAAACTAGTATTAAGTCATTCTGTTTTTTTAAAAAATGAATTAATAGATTGTGGGAATACTGAAGTCACAGATGATTTAAGCAAACACCTGACAGCTGCATTTGAACAGATAATAAACAAACACCAAGAATGCTCATCAATGGTTTATCATTAAAGTGGCTGAAATGTTAGCTGAAATGGTCTTGGAACTCTCCAACAGTCACCCAGTTACAATGACTGGGTAAAGAGGTGGAAGGAACATTAATTAAATCTGCAGATAACACAAACTGTATTAGCTAATGTTATATAAGACAAAACATTCAAAATTACACTAAAAGATTAAGAAGCAAGCGGAAAATAAAGGGAGGAACAGAAAAATGCTAAGTTATGTATTTAGGAAAACTACAGTGAAAGAATAAAGTACGGAATAGGGAACATATTATATGATAATAGTATCTGCGAGAAAGATTTTGGAGCAACAGTTAATCACGAGCTGGATACGAGTCTAAAGTATGACATGACTGTTAAAAAGACAAGTATAGTTTTGGGCTGCATGAGCATATGATAAGGGAAGGACCACCTGTACATCTTAATGATTTGGATAAGAATATTTGTGAATAAATTATAAAAAAATCTGCAAGGAAAAGCACTTGGCTATGGAACATTTAAACAATTAAACAAACATCAAATTCTGGGAGAAAAAACAAGTTCAAGTGATAGAAATCAATCCGTATTCTCTGCCTTAACTCTCATACTGGTACACCTTATCATTTGGACTCAAGAGCCTGGAAGCACTGTCACATGAATGGGTTCAGTGTCATGATTCTTAGATAGGTAGGCAAACCTCCACAAAGGGATAGAAAAGTTGTTAAAATACTGCACAGGTAATCCAGGTTGGGATTTTATCTTCAGAATTGATAAAAATGTTTGATATGTACATATCTCTCACCCTATTCCCCTTCAGAGTAAGCATCATTTTACAGAGTGAAGAAGGAATAAGTGACGGTAAAGCCAAGAAGGTAAAGACTGGTTTTAAAAAAGGGAATACTATGAAAAATAGTTTGTACTAATACCATAAATTATCTCTTTTTACCACTGCAAGTCAAGCTTGCTTCCACCAGGCCCACAGACTAGTTCAAGTACTGACTTTTGTTCTTTAAACATGTCTTTTCAGTTCTTTTCTTTTTTCAGGTTCTCATCAGCTGCATTCAAACACATCTTTCTCATTTTTCCCTTCTTCTCAACCCATTCTTCATTATTTTACATTTTTTACCATTTATATTGCTTTAACTATATTTTATGATTTCTATTATTTTTGTAACCCAACCAGGGTTGCAACTTATGTATTTTCCAAATAAAGAAATAAATTTATTCTAAATGGATACAATCTTGGATTCCAGCACTGATTATGATTTTATTAAGATTATGAAAAAGTCATGAGTTTGTCTGTGTTTTTCTCACACACAAATGCTTTTTTTATATATAACCTCTCATATTAATTCATCTCTTAATGGCACATATCTCATTAATAATTCTAATAAAATAACTCCTTTCTTCACAAATTACTGTTATATTAATAGCCCAAATGACTATTTCACACTGCACAAATTCTCAGGGCTGTGGACTGAGTTTTGTCAGGTATACCTTTGGTGTAAAACAGCAAAAAAACAGCCCATATAACAGCTGATTCTTTTAAAGATGGGCTAATTGGTTTTCTTTCTGCAGATGTTTTTGCAAGGATCATAAAATTGTGGTGCCATTACCTACTTGCATGTAAAACCTATAATTCTCAATGAAATGTAGCACCCTTGTTAGGAAAAAACACTCCTACCCTTACAAAAATTAAAAAACACATTAAGTGGCTATGAATACAACTGTGTGATGGTTGTTCAAAAATTGTTGGCCTAGCAAATAAACAATTTCATTAGAATTAGCAACTTTCATGCAACACCAAAAACATTTGTTCTTATTTCTGTTCTTTCTACAGTACGTATATCTCTGTGTCTATCATTCTCATTCTTTCATATTATATTTTCCAAGATTCAAGGGTACATTTTGAGAGTTTCTCTTCTTTGGCCTTTGCAAAGAGAAATATATAATGACTGAATAAATATTCCAGATAGAAGATCCAATTTTAGTACTAATGGTGATTCAAGGGAGACGAATTCCTACCTTGGAAAAATTCAATAAAATATTGAAAAGAAAGCTATAAAGTAAGTTTCAGGCAGATGTTATTTTGGTTTAAAACTTTTCCCTAATTGGATAATATAGCTCACAGGGATTAAAAACTGTTCTGGACTTTAAACAGTTTTAAAAGTACTGCAATTATTTATTGTGTAAACTGACTAGAAAAAATATAAGCGTTTGTTCAGTAACTCCTAAGTGAGCCCTGAGAAGCTATAATCTCCTCTGCCTTCCATTTAACTAAAAAAAAAAAGCTTTTTAAAAACCACATTGGGAAACACAAGCTGTTTCCAACTTCTTGGTGTAACAGAACTATTTCTTGTACATAAAGCAGATCATAGGGTTGGTGCTTACAAGAAAGGATTCAGACAACAACAACTGGGAAAAGAATCCTTCGGTTAAGGAAAGTCTCCCTGGCTTGAAACTTCACTCTTGGTTGCAACAAGGGCACACTTCCATATTATTGCTAATAATATGCAAGAAGCCTTCTTCTGGAAGGCTTTTTTTCAATTTTCCAATCTAGTCTCAGGGATTTTCTGATGATCTCTCATCCAAGTATCTTTCTGGATGATCTTTCTCCATCTCTGCTTAATTTTCAGATTAGCCAAAGGCAACTAGATCAGTGGTTCTCAACCTTTTTAATGCCGCGACCCCAACCGGTCGTAAGTCGAGGACTAAACTGGTCGTAAGTCGAGGACTAAACCGGTCGTAAGTAGAGGACTACCCAATCGGTCGTAAGTCGAGGACTTTCCCTGCCCGGGAGTGCCGTGCATGCGTGGTTCCGCCCCCTGCGCCGGCCGAGGCGTAGCTGGCAAGCGGCAGAGACGGAGCAGGCCGACCACCAGCTGGCCCAGCCCAAGGGAGGTAAGGCACCCGCCGGAAAAGGGGAAAAAATGGCGGACAAAAAAATGGCGGACAGCCTTGCTTGGCGACCCCCGTGAAATGATCGATCGACCCCAAATGGGGTCCCAACCCACAGGTTGAGAACCACTGAACTAGATGCTTCCACCTGCTGTAACATCATATTGTTGCTACAAAGTGCTTCTCTTACTGTAGTGGGCAGAGGGAATTGCCTTAAGGGACAGGTTGAAGAGCCAAGAAAATGGTCAGATAAAAGATGACTGAATTTTGGGTGGGAATATAACCTGAACAAACATCTCAGACAAGACCCTTCCTAGTTCTATGAAGATAAAAGAAAGGACATTCAGTTTTCACTGCATTCAGACTTGTAAGGCTTTGTTACTATAGCTTTACAATAAAAGACCTACGTGACATTGGATTCCTAATCTCAACTACCTTGAAGTGCTGACACATTGTTTTGACAATGACTATCTGATGCATCGATATAATTGTCTCTCCATACTTAATAGTTTTTAGAAAGATAAAGAATAAAATCATGGTTAAAATAAGATTTCCAATAAAATCTTCATTTGTCTAAGTGCTGCAGACTACCATCTAGTGGTCAACCTGAACATACAAATTATTTATAGCAATTTTCTTTCCTTTGAGATGATAGTAAAGTATAATAAATAACGGATGCTGCTGTATTATATTATTTTAGCATTCTGTCCAATTTGGACAGCGTTCTCCAGTTATCAGAACTGTCAGCCATAAATCATGCCCATACCTCTTTCTTCCCCTCATCTGGATATCCCCAAATCCCAAATATTGCAGCCAATCTCTCTCTCTCTTTTTGTCTTACCCAACCACACATGCCTGGGAAGGCTCAGTTTTAGAAGAGCTTCATGTCATTTCCTACATTTGAATCTTTTATCAGTGCAATTAGATTTTAACGAATCTCGATAAACACGCATCATGATCGTTTTTCTTCCTACTAAAAAAATAGCTAATGAACCAAAAAAGGAAAAACCCCCAAGAGATTTAATAATGTACAATATAAAATTTATTTAAGAGAAATTATTTATTTAAGGTAGTCCTTACTTATGACCAGTAGTTAAGCAAGTGTTTGAAGTTCTGACGGACCCCCCCCCCAGTCACATAATCATATTTTGGGCACCTGGTAACTAGCCTCCCATCGGCCGGTACGCTCCCACAGAGTGGGTCTCCTCAGGGTGCCGTCAGCCAGACAGTGCCGGCTGGCGACCCCCAGGGGGAGGGCCTTCTCTGTGGGAGCCCCCACCCTCTGGAACGAACTACCCCCAGAGATCCGGGTGATCCCGGATCTCCCCTCCTTCCGCCGCGCCCTAAAGACATGGCTTTTCCAACA